>NW_007726716.1:247731-268329 GCF_000696425.1 Galeopterus variegatus
GAAACCCATGTGGGTCACCTGGATTTCTTACTATTCCTCCCTGATCCATTGTGTAGCAACAGTCCTACTTCCTCTGGATGATCAGATCAATTACCTCTCCCAAGATGATGACTCCTCTCCTTGTCTTCTGGAACAAAAGTGCCCAGGTAACAGGTGTAGCTTATAATTCAATGATACTCTTGCTAAGTTCCCAGGTAAAAGTGTATCCCCTTTGAAGATAAGAGCTTCTAACCCTGCAGAGCCCAGAGTTATAAGTATGAGAAATACAAAGCCCCTCAGTGTGTTATTAGGAGTGCTTGCAAGTGGGATCACTCCTGCATCCACCCTTAGTCCCTGGACCCATACAGTCTTCCTATTGAGGATACAGTATCACTTAAAAGTCTTTAATCCAACACGTATGCTGGAGGATGGCATACCATCCTTATGGAGTATTTTCTCCAAGAAAAAGGGAGCTAGCTTCTTCTGGGTAATGCATGTGTTGATATGACCAGTGGATCCTGTGGTCATGGTCCCATCTCTGAAACTCATTTACTGTAAACTGAAACTCATGGTTCAATATGATTTTATGTGGGATTCTGTGCCAGAAGAACAAAAACTACATAACCTCACCCCTTGCATAGTAGTGCTGGCTAAGCTCCTATGAGCGGGAAAGGCAAATATATACCCAGAGTATGTGTCTATTACTGTGACAATAAACTGCTGGCCCTTCAGGATGAAAGGAGCTAAATATAGTCAACTTCTCATGAAGTGATTAATTGTCTTCTTGAACAATGGTGTCATACTGGAAACTCAGCATCAGTTTTCATGACTGGCATGTTAGATACTCAGCAGTGGCAGTAACTAGATCAGCCTTGGTAAATGCAGTTTATGCTGTTGGGCCCATGCGTAACCTCTATTTCTGCCACTCTGTCTACTTCATTCATGTGTCCTTTGTCCAGCATTAGGGTGGCTATTGACAGAGGCTGAAGCCAACTGGTGAGGTAATTTTGTCTACCAGGTTATTGAATGTCTCTTCCATGGTAGATGCTATCTGACAAGTATTAACGTGATACAAAAATTGTCATACTTTGTGTTCACTCCCATACATCTAGTCATATAACTCTACCCTAGACAGAATAATAGTGAATACCTACTTTAATTGGAATGGTCAGGAATTGCCTCTCTGAAGAAGTGACATCTAATTTGAGAACTGAAAGACAGAAAGAACCAGCCATGGGAAGAGGGGAGAGCATTCCTAGCAGAACAGATGGCATGTGCAAAGGTCCTGTGGTATAAAGGAGCATGGCTAAGGTGGCAGAACACAACAGGAGAGGGAGAGTGTGCAAGGTGAGGCCAACATGGAAAGCCATTGAGCAAGGAGGTGAAATAATGAGATTCCCATTTTTGAAAGCTCATTCTGGCTACAGTGTGGAGAATGGGTTGAAAAAAAAGCCAGGATGATGCTGGGAGACCAATAAGAGACAGTTTTAATAGTCTGTGAGAGATAATATTAGCCCGGATTAAGGAGGTGGCAAAGAATTTAGAAATAGATGGTTAAAAATCTATTTAGGAGTTCCAATTGACTTACTATACTGAAGGCAAATTTTAATAAGTTAAGATGCATATTTTTCTAAGTACAAAATAAAATGCCACTTGATATAAAGTCCATCTCCTCACGTAACAACTGAAGGGATCAATTAGATTTTTATAGCTTTCATAAAACCCATGCTGTTTACTTGGTTGGCAGGAGAGCATATCACTAATTGATGTGTATAGAATTAAGTCCATCTGGTATCTCTCAGTTTTGTTCTAGTTTACAACTGGTGAAGAAGTAAATAAACAGTCAAAATGGAAAAGGTGATGAAGCTTCTCAGACACAGATCCTGGGGAGAAACAGCAGAAGTGAAGACGAACACAGAGTTAGAAAATCAGAAAAACAATGGAAAGAGGCTAGAACTCCAAGACCATTAGTGAGGCAAGAGTCCTTTTCATCTCCATAGCCCCTGAGGACATCTCTGATCCAGCCAATAAAATAATACATTGGTGGTAATGAACTTGCATGGTCAAAGAAGAGTTAATCATCTCTACCATATTTAGTAACTAAATGCAGCCCAAATACACTTCGCTTCTCAAAGAGTGACAGTCCAGTTGTCTGGAAAATTTTATCCCGTACATACCTTATTTAGCAACAATGCAGAATAAATGAGATGTCCTATTTTAAATCTCAAAGTCAATTGGCCCATGGCACCACTGATAGCACCTTAAAAAGAAACAAAAAACAAAACATGTGGAAGAAATTTGTCCCTGCCCTTAAGGATCATATAGTTCTTAGCTGGCCTTAGGAGGCTGACAGGAACATGGCTAATAATTTTTCACATCTCCTTTCTCCAAATTTCCAAAGCCTCAAAGCTAAAAACTCTCTGCCCTGTGAAAATCCAGGTGTGAACACAGCCCGGTTCCCTGAAGCACTGTGACATTTCATTTTTTTCTTTTTTGTACATCAAAGCTGAGCCAAGAGTAACTTTCACTCCCGATACAAAGTTGCTCTACCAGTAGAGGAAGACATGCTCATTTGATAGCTGGGGAGTGACCCTTATGGGGTCCCTGGGGACCTAGTATCAGTGGCGCTCACTGTTTCCTCTTCCCTGGATGCAACAATATATTAAGGGAGGGGAAAAAAAGAGAAGGTTGGCTCTTTTCATGATTTTCCTTTTTAATTTTTGTTGAAAATGGAACTGTGTTCTCTTGATCCTTCAAACAAATGGAGGGGAAGTGGAAGCCCAGAAGTTTCTCTTATGTTCCCCAGAGACGGTGGCTGTGTTTGCAGTGTGATGTGGGAAAAGTCCTTGTGTGTCTGCTGCATTGTCATGTTATACCAAAGTGATTTGCAGTAGGAAGTGTGGGATGAATAGTTTCTATGTAAGAGAAAGTGATAGAGCCACAGGCTTTGAATCAAAGATCTCAGCTGCCCTTCATCTCCAAGACGTGCTTCCCCTGACCTCCGCTCTCATCTTTATTAGATGATGAAAGAAGTACAAGAACACTCTCTGAACCTGACCCAAACAATAAGTCCAAGCAGAAGTCCTTGCTATTCAGAATGTACTTGAGCAAGGAGTTTGAGAGGGAGAGGGTGAGGGGACTTGGCAGGACATGCCGGAGATCATAGAGAGGCAACGCAAAGGGGAGGGCTATTAAAATTTCTGGCATCATACCTGAAGAATCATTTTAAACTGACATTCGAAATATGCAGTGCAAGTCATTTCACATTTAAAAGGATACTGCTTTCAGTTTAGCGATCAATTATATTAAGCATGCTAGCAAATAATTTTGTTTCTTCTTCTAGAAAGTAGTAATAATGAAACTGGTCTCAACCTCGTGTCAAATGAGGAGATGGATGAGGTAAAATCTATTAATCATTCTGGACTTGTAGAGACAATTGCTGTGTCATTTATCATTGTTGAAGGACAGCTTCCCTTCTAACCTGTACCAACTCTAGTGAAGAAAACAGCCCCACTTAGAGTGGCAGGTTATCCAAGTCAGAATAATATTTAAACTCCTCAGCTGTGGTTTTGCAAGACTGTATACTTAAAGCATTGAGTCCATTGCTTCCTCTCACTCCTTACAAATCAATTGAAAGTAAAAGACATATGAAATCGATGGCAAAGTCCTTGTAGAGAGAAAAAAAAGCAAAACAAGGTTATGCAGAGTCTTAGAAACAGATAATTACAAAGTCAGCCTCCCAGGGGACATTCTATAAACATCCATCGGGTATAATGATGCACCTCTCTGAAGCAAGCACTGCCAACAGGGTCTAATCCCCTTGGAAGTCTTAACTCTAAATCCCTCTCTGAAGACACAGGTGATTTTGTCGATTTCAAAGGGCGTGTATTTTCAAAAGCTCTGTATGCCTCCATGCTGTTAATCCCATTACCTTCCTGCAGGGACGCTTTACTTTTGATCTCAGGTTTACCTACTCAAATGCTTTGCCTTATGCAAATCATTAGCTCTCTGAGCAAAGAGCTTGGCCACCAGGACACCATCTTCAGCAAGGTTTTAGGCAGCCTTGAGATTAGATGTAGCCACTATCTTGGCTTCTACTTGGGAAACTATCAGAAGAGTGTAAGATTGATACATGAACTTACCAGGAAGAGCCTTCAAGAGGACCTGTACAAAATGCTGCTGTTCAAAAATGTGCATCTTTCCACTAGGGCTAATTAAAACTATGGGGAAGGAGCTGTTCCAGTGGGCTTGGCAGCCACATGGCAGTTTCCATCTCCCCAGCTCCATGCAGAAGATCTATGCTGGGGTGGCGGCCAGGCAGTGGTGCTGCTTCCTCCAACCCCAACCTGTGCTCAGTAGGGAGGAGCTGAGTGGGGGCGGCTGGTGAAGAGTGCATCCCCTCATTCCCCCACAACTCTGTGTTGTAGAGGATCTGCTCTAGGGGGTTTGGCGGCAAAGTGGGAGCTCCGATCCCCATCAGGTTCCTGGAAATCTATGCTAGACCAACTGAGGAGCCAGTGAACATTGGCCAGTCCCATTCCCTTGCCTCTGTGCTGTGGAAGACCTGTGCTGGGGGAGATGGCAGCAGCTGGCAACGATGGTTGGGTTTTACGGTATATTCTTTTTATTGTGGTAAAATATACGTAACAAAATTTTTCATTTTAACCAGTTTTAAGTGTGCAATTCAGTGGCATTAAGTACATTCACAATGTTGTGCATTATCAACACTATTCATTTCCAGAAATTTTTCATCATCTCAACTCTGCACCCATAAAACAATAATTCCCATTTCTTCCCCACCCCCAGCCCCTGGTAATCTCTATTTTACTTTCTGACTCTGATTTGACTATTCTAGGTGCCTCATATAAGTGGAATCATAGAATACTTGTCCTTTGAATCTGCCTTACTTTACTTAGTAAAATGTCAGAATTTCATTCCTTTATAAGGCTGAATAATATTCCATTGCATGCATGTACATTTTGTTTATCCATTTATCTGTCGATGGACACTTGGGTTGTTCCCACCTTTTGGATATTGTAAATAATGCTGTTATGAGCATTGGTGTACAAATATCTGAATCCCAATTTCCAATTCTTTTAATTTCAATTTTGAGTATATACTGTCTCAGTCCACTTTGTGCTGCTATACCAGAATACCACAAACTGGGTAATTTGTAACACCTCACCGTAACCAACTAAGATAACCAGCCAGCCACAGACTGGGTAATTTAAAAACAATAGAAATTTATTTGGCTCATGGTTCTGGGGGCTGGAAAGTCCAAGATCAAGGGGCTGGCATCTGCTGAGGGCCTTCTTGCTGCCTCATAATATGATGAAAGGTGTCACATGGGCAAGAAAGAGAGGGAACGGAGCCAAACTCATCCTTTTATCAGGAACCCACTCCCACGTAACCCACTCCCATGATAACAGCAGTAATCCATTTGTGAGGGCAGAGACCTCAAGACCTGATCACCTTTTAGAGGTCTCGCCTCTCAACACTATTGCATTAGGGATTAAGTTTCTAACACATGAACTTTGGGGAACACATTCAAACCATAGCATATATCCAGAAGTGGAATTGCTGGGAAATTCTATGTTTAACTTTTTGAGGTACTGCCAAACTATTTTCCACAGCAACCGTAGTATTTTACATTCCTTCCAGCAATGCACAAAGATTCCATTTTCTCTACATCCTCATCAGCACTTGCAATTTTCCATTTTTTAAATAATAGCCATCCTAACGAGTATAAAGTGGTATCACACTATGGTTGTAATTTTTTAATTAAAGCATTTAAACTTTTTTATCTATTCAGCTGTTAATGCTGAGATTCATATTCAGTTTTATAATCTCCCTGTTTTTTCTAACGGATACAAAAATAGAAAATAAAAGATGAACTGGAGTTTTTTCCTTGTGAAGAAAAATGGGATACCCCAGTGGATTTTATTTATGTGGATTTTATTTATTTATGTGGATTTTATTCCTATCGCCTTGCTATTGTTTTGTGCCTCTTATCCTTCAAAGGACAAGGACCCTGCTTGGGTTTTGAATAGAAGCCTTTAATCCAGTTAAGACATTTTCTTTTGTTTTATCATTTCGTTTTCTTTTTTGGTCCTTGATCCTATTTTCTCTTGACTGCACTGCAAGGTTGCCTAACGGCTATAGCTAGCCAACTGTGCCTTTGGTTGACCTTTATAAAATCTGTATCAAAAAGACTGGGGGTTAGTCTTTCCTAGGACTTGCCTGTGAGTAGTAGCAAGCACTGTACCTTCCATGTGGGTGGCTGGAGTTGGTGGTGACATGCATGCACAGGGAAGCAGTAGAGCATCTATCCAACCAGGATTTAAGGTGCTGGAAACTCTCCATCCCCTTGTCCGAGGCTGCAAATTTTAAACCGTAAGAAATTCAAAAAGAAAGCAAACAAACAAGAAAATCCTCCATTGGAGGCTTTGGTTTGTTTGTTCAGAGAAAAAGAATCCATGTGGCTAACTTAATACTAATAGGAGTCATTTAGTGATCAAAGCCTGTACTTAGCCACTAAAAATATGAAACAGTGTTCACTCACCAAAACCTTTTCCTCTTAGTGTCAAAGTTAAAAATTTGTCTGTAGTATTTGCCAACCATGACTTTTCCACTTGAAATCAAAACAAAAGAATCAACAACTTCATTTACTCATTCAATGAATGTTTATTGAGCACCTGCTATGTGACAGGCACATGTGCTGGGCAGGCTCTGGAGAAAATGTAATGAGTCATTGTCCTAAACAGCCTTGTTTTGTTACAGTTTTGTTACATCTTATTATACTTACTCCAGTGACTACACAGGAATGTGCCTACAGCAGGACCTGACACACAGGCGACTCACAAACCGTGTCCATTTCCCTCCCCTATGTCACTGGACTGACCTAAACACAAACATGAGATCATTCATATTGCTTTGGGCGATCATATTTATTACTTTTGGGTGATGGCATAAAGTTAGGGAGAATTCTAGCCCGTCTGAACCCCTTGCCTTGCCTTCTTATTTTACCCCATCCCCCAGGTTTCTCCACACAGCAGATCACTGCCAAGTGACAGAAACAAGCACACCTCACCCTGCCATGTAACCGATCAGCTGCAAGGAGACTGATTCTGGCCTGCCAACTAGCATTTGCATTCTCTTCATGTGAGCTGCATCAAAGGGCATCTGGAGGGGAAGTGCCTCTCCAGCTGTGACAGTCAATCAAGCAGAATGACAGAGCCAGGTGCACTTACTGATATTCCCAGCACCAGCACCAAATTACACCACATTAGTGCCAACTTCTGAGAAAGTCTCAGATTTATGTTGCTTCCAGTACATTTAGCGGGGATAACTTTTAACAGAAAAACAAATTTAACAAACATACAGGAAAGGCTTTAAGGTTTTTATTACATAAGCCAAATACCTGAGTTTTACCCCAGGCCTGGAGTGTGGCATAGACAGCCGTGTTTTTAAAACTACATGTCATGACCTGTTAGTGGATCATGAAATCAAGTAGGTTGAGACCAGCATTTTTACAAAATGGAATAGACTAGAATAGGAAATATCAGAGAGTATTATGCATAATGATATGGCTAAGTGCTTTTGGTGATGCTTTTTTTAGGTATATATAGATGGACGGACGGTGGGATGGATTGTATTGTCAATGTTTTTCTCACTGCTGATCATGGTCAAAATAGTGTGAAAGCTACTGAACACTAGGTAAACATAAATATATGTGTGCATTTATCAAAACCAATGAAAACACCCACTCTGGATTAAGAAACTATAGGAAGATAATGGGAAACGCAAGTCATTCAGCCAATGCTTCCTGTTTATATAATATAGTTTCACTTTGTCACAAAAAGTGAGTGTGTGTGTGAGAGAGAGAGAGAGACAGAGACAGAGACAGGGATGGAGACGGAGACAGAGACAGAGAAGAGATAGGGAGAATCAGTCCATCAGAGGGTGTATTCACATCCTCAGTGACCTCAGGGTAGTCTCTCTTGTGGTAACCGGAGCCAGTTATTAGTGAGAGAGAAAAACCAGCTGATTGTATTCAGCTCTTCTCGGTTCCAACTGGTGGGTAGGATTGATTTTCAGCTCCTAAGGAGTAAAGACCAAATCTTCTAGTTCTTTTGGCTCTCTCACTCTGCCTTATCACAGTAGGTATTTGAGAACTTTTTACTGAGTTAAAAGTCTGTGTGGGACACGGTGATAGACTTGTAGAAATAGCTTTGTTTTAATGTCTTTATATAACTTGCCTATAAAGTTTTTAGGTATTTTCTCTGAGCTTACACAAAGTGCTCCTTTTTTAATGAGTACAGTGGGTCTCCATGCAGTTCACAGTAGAGAGAAGTTCCAGTACTCACGTGAGAATCAAGGCTAGGTAGATGGTACATAAAGACCAGGTACATCCTATAGATCAGCACCTGATAATGAATGATGCCTGAATATTAGCAGTGACAATTCTAGAGATACGTTCTATGCTCTCATGTGCACTTGTACACAAAGATGATTGTACACATGTGTACCTTGATGCATGTTTTGAAATACCAAAATAATCTAAATATCCATCCATAGGGAATTGTCTAATTAAATGACACCTACCTCCATACAGTGGGATACTGTATTGCTATGGAAGAGAATAAGGAATCTCTTTAGGTGCTTATGTAGAATGGTCTCTAACAGGGTGAAAAACTAAAATTGCTATAGTTTTAAAAAGAATAAATATGACTCAAAGGCATCATTCCAGCTTTAGAAGCTCTCACAGGGTCAGCTGAGGCCCTTGTTAAGATTGTGTCACGGCTCAGCTTCTCCCTGTGCCCAAACCCTTGTCTTTCTCTTCTGATCCACAGGTGTTATGTTGTTCATTTATTGCTGTGTAACAAACCACCCCGAACTTAGCAGCTTGAAACAACAATAAGCATTATTGCCCTGTGGGTCAGGAATTCAGGAGCAGCTTATCTGGGTTGACCTTGCTCTCATGAGGTCGTGGTCAAGATCTCAGCTGGGTCTGCTTCCTCCACACCAGGCAGAGTCTGGTGGGAGGAGTGCTTGGTTAAGATGACTGTGCCTACCATGCCTGAGGGGTGGATAGGCAGTGAGAACTCCACTGAGGGTCAGGGGCTGCAACTAAGCCAATTGAGGAAAAGAGTATCTCTCCTGTTCTAACAGCCCCCAGAGGAGAACCTTCTGTTATCCAGATTATCTTGGCTCTGGCTGTGAGCTTGTTTTCTTTTATTGTGTCTACTCTGGACATAGAGAATTTGTGCTTATCATTATTTTTCCACTATCCTTTTTTGGCTTAGACAGTGTTTAACTCCTCTCCTTTTTCCTTTGTGTGGTGAAGTGATCTCATTTCTACTGTCTTTTTCCTTCACCATTATTTTCTTACGTGCGTGGATAAAAAAGGAAATATACCATGGAAATATGAATTGTATTCTGATATGTACTGAATGTTTGTACCCTGTAAGGCTCACATGAAAGATTGATTACCAATGTGGCCATGTGGAAAGGTGGGACCTGAGGTGATTAGGAATTAGAAGGTGATTGGATTGTGAGGGCCCTGACCTCATGAGTAGATTAACTCATTAATGAGTTAATAGATTAATGGGTTTTCATGGAGTGGTGACTTTATAAGGAGAGCATATGAAAGCACTCTTACCGTTCTTGCCATGTGATTCCCTGTATTGCTACAGGTCTACAGAGAGTCTCCACCAAGAAGGCCCTCTCCTGATGTGCCCCCTGGACCTTGGACTTCCCAGCCTCCAAAACTGTAAGACACGAATTCTGTTTCTTTATAAATGACTCAGTTTCAGCTATTCTGTTATCAGTGAAAGAAAACTGACTAAGACATATTCACTTGAAATAATTTATGCGTATTAAATTATGGGGGTCAGGCAGTGTCTTTGTGTGTCCTGTTCCTCACTACCATCACAGCTCCTCACCAATATCTTTTTCACAGCTCTCCACATTTTTCACAGCAAGCCCTATTCGTTGGTGGAGTAGATGAGTTTGATTGTGAAGGAGAAAGGCACCAAGAGGAGGTGAGGACTCTAGCCTGTCCATAGCCATTAGACCCTATCTCCACCAACCTTAAAGTTACCCCAGCATAAACATAGAATCTAACCAAATCTCCCTTCAATTAAGCCCCATAGCCCCCTCTTCCAACAGCATCAACATCCCTGAGACCATCCTATACAGCTGCTCAGGAGTGGCCACTGGTTTTGGTAGACTGTATGTAAGCCATACCTTTGACTTTTCAGCTTCTACTCACTATGGGGAGTGGCTCCTGACTGGGATTCTAAGAGCTCTTGATTTTTATTTTGCTGCAGGTTAAGAGAATAAAGGAGGTTTCTTTCTTTGAAAACAGTGGTTCTTGTTGAGTCCGCCCAGTGCCTTCAACCCAGGCTGCTCTGCCAGAGAGTCACTCTCATAAGACAGAGCTCTAGTCTCCCAGCCCCACTCATGGCAACAATGGTCTTCCTCATTCCTGCCTTTTCTACTCTCTTCTTGTGTAGTTCATGAATCCCTGGACCATGGATTTGGCTTCTCCCACTTTGACTCTTAGCACTTCCTCAGACATTGTTTCACCCTCAGCTTCCTTCATGTCTGAGTACCTCAGAGAACTACTTTGCCTAGTAAGTGCCCGAGGCTTGGATCCATTCTGAGGTGGCTTGCTTGGCTATCCTCAGAGCTTATGACTTCATTAAAGACAGTTGAAAGGAAAGGGAAACCAAGTCATGAGCAAGTTTCACATTTCCAGATTATCTGTCTCTGAAACCAAAAGGTCATCCCAGTGACAGGTTCCAACGTAAAACCCTAATGGGGATCTCAGCTCATTTTGGCGCTGTGGTTTCTCAAGAGTCACCAGCTTTTCTAATAAAGTCCAGGCCTTTCTGAGGTTGAGGACACATGCATATGACATTCGGGACTATTTGTGTGCCCTGCCTCAGTTTCAAACACAGTCCCTAGAAGTCAGAAGGCTTTAAAAAATAATCTTTCAGTTCAACTGTAATTCTGATTTGTTAGGCAGGGGAGATCTCTAGAGTAATAGCAGAAAACTCATTAAGAGGAAAACTTATCAAGGAATTTTGTTCTTTCCTATCACCGTGTTACTCCCTTAATCTCATCCTTTCAACCACTATTACCACTTCCTAAGACTTTGTCTTTGAGTCGGTGATTCTAAGGATTACTCCTACTCCTCCAATATCTACATGCCCACCGATTTTCCAGGTGGACGATGTGTTTTGTGGAGCTTATCCATAGTGAGAATAAGGGGACAGCCATAACTAACCTGACCTGGCCAATTCAAAACTGTGTTATCTGTTTGGAGATGTTTGGAAAAGGAGAGTCTGGCCCAAGTCAATTACCACATGCTCACATAGGAACAAACGATAGAATCAGGAGAAACTCACATATATTTCTTATTCTAGGTAGGAAATTTAAGACCTGGGCACCACAATAATATTTTTTATCCTTCTTGTTGAAGATCCTGTCTTTAAAAGACAGGATCAACCTCTCATGGATATGAGAGGTAAGTGCCTGGCATATCATAGCTTAGGACAAGTTCCCAGCAAAGGTTGTGGGCCACTTATGAAGCCTTGAAGGAACACATTTAATAAGATAAGGATAAATGACAACACTGAAATGATGGGGAGGAAGAAAAAGTCTAAGAAAAACTATAAAATCAACTATTATGAAGGATATCAGATATGAAAAAAAGATGAAAAAGAGTATCAGGTGGTACACAGTCAGCACCCATATGAAAGGGGCGATTAATGTTATTGAGAGGACAATTAATAATTTTCAGGAGAAAATAATCAGAAAGTTCCAGAATCAATATTTATTATTCTTCATGGCTATTAATAAGCACAAAATATGATTGCTAAGGTAATTCAATTTTTTAATATGAGGTAAATGCATTTGTTTGTTGATACTTTTTTCTAAAAGATTTGGGGCCACAAGGTAACAGAATTTCAGAGGTATTGTTAAAACCAGCACAGAGATTTCTGGTATTCCTGGGACTCGCACTATTCGGATATCTATGGAAGTCTCATCCTGCTGAAAGTAGAGCATCTCATGAACTCCTAATGTCCCTCGCTAATAATGCCTTTTCTCAGAAGCAGATGAATCAATAAAGACAATATAATCAATGCTTAATTCTGAGCAAAAAGGTAGCACTTATTAGTAAGTGGAAGTGGGGTGAACCTTGGGGGACAGTAGCAGTCGAGGACATCTGTTGTTCCTCAGCATGCTGTCACAGGTTCACCTACTGCAGGTAATTGCGCACCAGTTTCCCCTAGGAGCATTAACTCTCCCCCACTCCATGTTGTCTCATGTGCATGTAAATCAGGGTTTCCTGCCCTCCCCTAGCTAAGGCACAGGGATAAGCGTCTGACCTAAGCTAGGCCAGTCTGACTCACTGTCACTCTTAGGACTTTTAATCTTAAGTATTTTGGCACAAGGACAGATTAATTACTGCCGAGTAGGCTCCTGGAGCCACCCTGGTTCTGTCTGTTTCAGTGCCTGGTTCTGAACCTTCTCATCAGTCTGTGAGCTTCCTGGTAACCCTCCCAACAAATTCCCATTTTGTTTAATTTAGCCATAGTGTTTCTGCTGCTACTAACCTAATAATCTTATTGAATATGACATCCATACACTCTCCATTTTGTGATAGCCCAGAGGAAAATATAATGAAGCAACTCTTTGAGACTTCAAATATTCAAGGAAGAGACAGGTATGTTAATATAGCTAGAGTATATAAAAGGAGAAGTGGCCTAAGATTCTACCAAAAAAAAATCTGAAAATATTATTTTAAAAAATGATCTTGGTGTAAAGGAAAAGAGACAGGAGAGTAAGGAAGCAAAAGAGTGAAAATGAGTGGCTGATGGGCTATTTCGACGAAATCAGATTGTGAAAGATCACACACATCAAGATCAGAGAGCAGGATGTTACTAAGGAGAAAAGGAAAGATTGGAGTGGAAGAGTAAAAATCATAGCCGGAAGCCCAAAGCCAAAAAAAAAAAGAAAAAGAATCAATGCTTATGAAAAATCCTAGAGGCATCAAAATGGTGGATATGACCAGAGCACAAATAGTCAGAACTGTGTACTGAGGCTCATGCTCTAAAGCTAATCTATGACAGAGAGGGAAGCAGAATTTCTTTACAACTCTTATTTTGTTTCTGTCTTCTCTTTGAAAGTGAAAGATCTTCAAACCTGAAAGTGCAGAACAAACATGGTTAAAAGGTAATCAAAGTCTCAGAGAGGGGCCAAGATAGAGAACAGGACACCTCTGTAAAAGACCTCAGTCCTTCAGACCTGGGTGGATTCTATCCCAAAGTGCTGTGGGAACTAACCAAAGTAATTGCAGGATGGCTGCCATTAATTTTTGGAAAATCAAAAAGAACGGAAAAGATGTCTGAAAATTGAAGATGGACAAATAATTTTATTTCTGAAAGAAGGTAGGGTGGTATAATATTGGGATTTAGAATCTACAAACAGTCGATTTAATGTGACGCCAGGTTATTTGGGAATTATGAGACTAGATCACCTCATCTGCAGGCTGCATAGTAATTATCATGACTTAAACAGATAAAGCCCTTCACACTATCCATCAGTATGACTGGGAAAACTGGGCTAAGAGTATAAAAATACATGTATTTCTAATTGGTTAGAAACTGCTACCCAACAAGTGCTGAATGATGAATCAATACCGTTCTAGAGGGCAGGATTTGGGGCTACACCATTCTTGCCCATCCTTTACAAACAATGTTTTACCAGCAACTTGCGCAACAACACAGAAGCCACTTTGTGGTTGACTCAGAGCTAAAAGGAATAGTAAACATACTAAATACAAGAACAAGTCTAAAAATAATCTCTATGGGTCATTTGTGTACAGAAATTTATTTATTTATGAATAGTTTGGAAAGATGTTTATTAAGGTTCTGGAAAGATATACACCAAAGTATTCATAACGAGCAACTCTGGGTGGGTGGCATAACAACATTTTTAATTATTGGAAAAATATAGGAAAATGGTCAGGGCCCCTCAGATGTTCAGAATCTTGCTGAGCATTTGATGTAAATAGGCACGTGCGCTCAGGTGTTCCTTGGTTATCATCTAGTGTAACTGCACATGTGCACCCAGATGTCCTGGGTTATGGACTTGAGTATAAAGGATGAGTGGCTCTGATCCACGGCACCTCCCACCCCTGGGATGCTCCCAGGGGGGCCCTGGGGAGACCACTACTGCTGCTGGAGGCTGCTGCTGCTGCTGCTAGTGCCCCCAGGACCCTCCGCAAGGCCACCGCCACCACCGGACCTGTAAGCTGCTGCTGAGAACTGAACTCGTGTCATCTTCCAACAGTTCCCAGAATCTTTCCCAATTACTTATCATGGACCTGTGTGTGAGGGGTCTGGAGACCCAGCTTGGCATGTGATGGGTCTGGTGACCCAGTCTGTACGATGGGTTTGAAGGGTCTGAGCCCTAGCTCTGACAATGTAAATGGAAACTTAGTATAACTAAAATAACGAAAACATTTTGGCTTTAATTATGATTTGCCTTACTTCACATTAATGTTCTTCTCTTTATCTGTACTTTATGATTTTTTGTAATAAACAAGTATTCCTTTCATAATAAAAATAATAATAAAGGATTTATTTCAAAAAGAAAAAAATTTATTGGCTGAAACAATATAAAAATAAACAGATGAAAGTTAGCATGGGTGACTGTAAAGTTCTGTGTCAAGGTAAAGAAAAGTACTTATATAAGCATCGAATGGAGGAAATGTAATCACAGGCAGTATTAACAGAATGCTGTATGACAGTCTGGGGGACGGGAGATAACACTTCCAAAGAAGAGTGGTCAGATTCCATATAAAGCACTGTGACCAGGTCTGGGCTCCATATACTAAGATGGGCATTGACGGCCTAGAAAGAGGTCAGAGGAGGGTGATGAGGACAGTGACAAGCTTGAAAACCATGTCACCTGAGAACATGTTCTAGGACAGAGAAGACTTAAGGGATATGTGACAGCTGTCATAGCCACAGCTCAGTCAGTGGAGGGACTGGACAGAGTAGAATCCACAGACCAGATAAACCCACCACAGAATGGCTATGATTGTGAAGTTTCTAACATCTGGAGCCCAGGAAGGCAGATGGAGAACAGGAACATCTTGCAGATGATAATAGTCAGAGATCTGGAGAGCAAGTAGAATCAGGGGCATCTGAGAGGAGAGAGTGGGGACCCAGCAATATTCTGGGAGAATTAGAGGGAATAGGGATCTATCCAGTCCCTGAGGAGCTGGGATACCAAGCAGGCAACAAAGGAAGCAACTCAAAAATGGGAATCAAGAGAAGGATTCAGTTAGCACCAAGTAATCGTTCTCAAAACGTGGCTCCCAGATTAGCAGCATCAGCATCACCTGGGAACTAGCTAGAAATGCAAACTCTCAGGCCTGCCCCAAGCGTACTGAATCAGAAACACCCAGAAATCTATGTCTGAACAGGCCCTCTGTGATTCTAATGCATGCTAAGCTGGTGGTTTAGTGATTAAGCACATGAACTCTAGAGCAAGAATGCCTGGGTTTAAATCCCAGCTCTGCCAGTAGCTAGCCATGTGACCTCAATTTCGCCATCTGTAAAATGGGGATAAAAATGGTACCTATCTCTGGGGTAGTTGCAAGAATTAAATGGCACACACACAAACACACATGCACACACGGAACGGTGAGTCTGGCACATGTAAGTGTTAGGTAATCTTGCTCGTATCATTAGCCATCGGAACTAGGGTATACAGGGGAAGTAGAGCCACCCATAAAACTACTTGATGTGGAAGAACAGAGATTTGAATGCAAGGATCCTTTTATCTAGGTCCTTCTCTGGCCTGCAATGAGGGGTACACAGTACCAGCTGCAGAAACTGGGGAATTCAGTGAGCCAGGAGTTTGAGTGTAATAACGGGCCTTACATGTTTGAACACCAGGCTGCCCTCACTCCACATTCCTCCTAAAAAACAAACTAAAGTGAAAATTGGGAATTACAAGACTTAAATCACCCTACCTGCAGGCTGCATAGTGATTATGACGATTTAAACAAGCTAAAGGTGGAATTTAGAATGTTTTAGATTTAAGATAAGGAAGAACTTTAAAAATTGTTCTGTTTAGTGGTGGAATGAGCCACTTCCTAAAAAGAAAAGCTATTCCTTATCATACATATATAGTCTGAGGTGAGGTTGTCATTTGCAAGGCATATAGAAACAGATCTCTAAGTGGGGAGGGACATTAGAGTCTCAGTAATGCCCTCCACGTTTTATAATCTCGGAGTCTAGATCTCAGCACTTAGACACGCAATAGGCCCCTGCCTCCCCGCAGGGCTGCTTGTCTCCATTAGTACAGATGCTCTGCTCCCCACCACTGCCCGACTGTTTTCTTTTGGCTCATGTCTATTTCAGCTTTGGAACCCAGATGTGACCTGATTCAGAGTCTGGAAGGAATTCATATGTAACAAGATGAGCTGTAATATTAATTGCTGCCTTTTTGTTTTGTTCCTTCTTACTCTAGTCTTTTCTAAAGAAACAAAGAGGATGTTACTCCCTTCTCCCACAGATAACAGTTAGGTGTTTATTCTCACCTTCAAAGAGGGAGTTAACAGTGGTTTTATATGCTTCAGTGATGCTATCTATACATGTGCACATGCGCACACACACAGAGGAGGAGAGCTGCAGACAACAGGAAGACAATCCCAAAGAGGACTTATTTTCAAAGGCCAGGGGATCGCCTCTGCATGGAGAAAGTCTTTTGTGTTTTGTACATGAAGGAGGGGAGTGTTTCTTATGGAGTCATTGGTTCTGGGATACTAGGAAAGTGGTCGGGCTTCTGGGTTCCGCGTGGGGCAGGGTCCAACTTGCACGACCTGTGGACTGCCTGCCTACAGAGGCCAGACGTCTACTGCCTTGGCTGCCTTCGGAGCAGAGCTGAGTCCTTGTGTCCAGACTCTAGTGAAGGCAGGCATATGCTCTAGAGTGGCCTCACCAGTACATGGAGGAACAGCCCTCACCACAGCAGGAGGCAGCAAAAAGAGCTGTGGCGTGAGAGTGACCAGTGTGATCTGATAGCCAGACGCCTTTCTTGTCCCCTCCAAACACACACACACATGCATATGCACACACACACATCTTTGGAGACACATCTACAGGGAGCCACTGTCTGGATACAAACCAGAGAAACGAGAGAGCATGAAAAATGACATATATTAGGCTAGTATTGGACTGATATTGACCCTTCCTAGTGAGATCTTGGGGCCAGAATTTGTTTTAGAAAAACAGACATCTATCACTTCTTGAAGCTGAAGTGATCTGATGCAACTGACACGTCATAAATCAACAGATCTTTACTGAGAACCTATGAAATAATCAACACTGAAGCCCACAGTCTTTCATGTACCTTTTGAAGTAAATGAAAATGAACATCTCAGCAGCAGGTATTACCTTCATTTTGCAGATCTCACAATCAAATTAGCTGAACCAGGACATGAAGCTTTTCTGCTGTATGTCATACTTTTTTGGTCAGTGCCAAGTCATTTAAAAAATGTTAGCCTTTCTGATGTCAGAAAAAAGCCAAGAATCTACCATAACTGATAAAAAGGGGGAAATTTTTCTTTTTACCAAGAGAATAGGAACAAGTTTTATACTGTTTATTAAAACAGGATCAATTCTGTGAAGGTATAATCAATGGGTTAAAGGTCACAAGGTTGGTGAATAAATAGAAATTTAATTTTCTTTAACAAGAATGTAACAAGTCAATAAAATTTTCTGCAAAAATAAACAAGCATCATAGTGTCAAGTCAATGTTATATAGCAAGAAGCAATGACAACATTTTACAAAAAAGCTCTTTGCAAACAAACCAGCCAGGGCTGAATTTTATGATGGCAAGACACAGAATAAATACATATTTGACAATTTAAAACAAAACTTTACTCAAACTAAGTTTTATTTTCTGAGTCTTCAAAATATCTGATTTGAATATAGTCTATTACCTTCATGTGTGTAAAAGATTCATTCTCAAAGCCTTACGCCAACAAATCAAGTTTCTCCCTCAAAGTTTCTGCAAAAACTTGAGAACTTAGGATTCACTTTAATTTCTGAATTTAAATACTTAGAAACTTTTAATTATCATTTCTACAGTGACCATGGAGAACACATAGCACTGCTGTTTATTCTCTTAGAAAATAAGATACAGAACACTGAATTGTCTACCATATATTAAATATCTTTTTTAAATGTGCATAAATCCAGCAGTTCTACTTTCTATTTCTTTAATTTTTTTTTTCCTTTTTGTCTTTTTTCGTGACCGGCAACGGATCGCAACCCTCAGTGTTGCGCCCGTACCAGACCGGGACCGGCAACGGGATCGCAACCCTCGGTGTTGCTCCCGCACCTCGCTCAGCCAGTGAGCGGCCGGTCTGTATGTGGGATCTGAACCCTTGGCGGGAGCGCCACCACGCTCCCAAGCGGCGCACTGTAGCAGTGCGCCACCGGGCCGGCCCTCTATTTCTTTAATTTGTCCTAGGAAATTAACTGGACAAGTACACAAGGATGTAGGTACAAAGAAGTATTTTTAGTAGTTAAAAGAAAAAAAATAATTTAAATATTTAATAATAAGAGACTGGCTAAGCAAATCTAGGTATAGTCAAATAAATGGAGTGTTATACTGCCATTTAATAAAGATTATGTAAATGTACATTGACATGAAAAGATATTGAGATTAGACTGTAAGGTTTAAAAAGTAGGTTACCAAACAGCTTGCACAGCATGGGGAAAAGTCCAGAAGATCACATGCCAAAATTTACAGAGGTTATATGTTTTCATGGTAGGATTAAAGGTTTCCTCAATAAATTTCTTCTTCCTGTTTTCTTGTCTTTATTTGCTAATGTGGCTACAACAAACTTGTCTTCCTTCTGTGATAAATAAATAAACGAACACACAACATAAGAGAAAAAACTACACTCTTACTTCCTATCATGAAGAAACACTCTCTTGACCCCAGGTCTTTTCCAGCGTCTGCTCCATTTTTTGCTCCTGTTTATAGCAAATCTTTTCCTGCTGTTTAACTGCATCCTTACCTCCCTTTCTCCACAGCCACCTCCCTACACTCCACCAGAACTACTGCTGCCAATGTCACCATTCACCTGCACACTGCCCCATCTCTGCTGTCTTACTCTCCTCGGCAGTGGACAGAGCCAATCACAACTTCCTTCATGCAACACGTCCTCTCTGTGCTTTCGGACTTCTCTCTTCTTTCTCCCTCCTTCACTAACAACTCTTTCTCAGCCTCCTCTGCTGATCCCTTCTCATCTCCCTTACCTCTGCTGTCGGGGTTCCTAGAGCTCAGTCCTTGGGCCGCCTCTCTAACTACCTCCAATACCATCTCTCTGTACACTTACAAACCCAAATTAGCATCTCCTCTGAATTCCAGACCTCAATAGTCAACTTTCTTCTCTATATTTCCACTTGAATATCTAAAAGATATCTCAAACTAATATATCCAAACCCCTCTTGATTTCCTGCCACCCCCTTCAACCTGTTGATCCTCCACTCTCCTCACATCCATCAGCAAATCTTGAAAGTTCTACCTTCATAACATGTCATGAATCTGACAAAGTCTCAGCCACCTCTGCCCCCATCACCTGAGTTCAAGCCCACACCCCATCTCTGGGCAGAACTTCTGCAAAAGCCTCCCATGTTCATTGTAACCAAGCCACCCTGCTCTCCTTGCTGCTCCTTGAACAGGCCACCATTCATTCTGGACTAAGGGCCTTTGTGCTTGCTCTTTCTTCTGCCTAGAATGTTCTTTCCCCAGACATCCCATGGTATTTTCTCTTATTTTCTTCTGGTCTCTGTTCAAATGTCATTCATCAGAGAGGCCTTTCCTGACCACTGTATTTAAAGTATTACAGCCCCGTCCTATCTCCACCTCCTTTATTCTTACCTTACCCTGCCTTATTTTTCCCACAGTACTTATTGCCGTCTAACATACTACATTTATTTGTTTATTGCCTGTCTCTCCCTACTGGATGATAAGCCCCACTGGTGCAGGAAATTTGTTTTGTTCACTGTTGCACTGCCAGCACCTAGAACAAAATCTGAGACAGGAGAAGTACTCAATAAATATTTGTGGAATAAATGACTTGCCTAGTGTAAGACTTTTTTTTTTCTTCATAAAATGGAACTCTTCTTATATTCTCTTAATTCCTAAAGTCTTGGGGTGGTGGGATGAAGTTAATAGTGATGTTCAGGTGGAGCAGAGAGAGGAAAAGGAACCGTAGCCCCCTTCTTCTAGGAGTCTCAGTCACCTACAGAGATTCTTCTTTGACAGGAGGTGCAGGGGACCATGGAAACTGGCTTGGAAAGGTCCCAGCACTTCTGGTCTATATGTGTTGGGGCCCTCTTAGCCAAGGCATCAGACACTGAGGTTTCCCATTGAAGAGTTTAGCTTAAAAATGGAAGGAAAGAAAAAACACTCTTGAGCAGCTAGCCCTAAACCATTTAAGGAAGAGAAATTCAGGGGCCGGCCCGGTGACGCACTGGATAGTGCGCCGCTTGGGAAGCACGGCGGCGCTCCCG
>NW_007726716.1:269694-277672 GCF_000696425.1 Galeopterus variegatus
AAAAAAAAAAAAAAAAAAAAAAAAAAAAAAAAAAAAAAGAGAAATTCAATCTCATGAAAACCCTAGACAAGAACAGCCAGGGGTGTCTGAAGTGCCAAGACCTCTGCCCCTCTGCTCCACTCAGGGGCAGTCATACCTCCGCAACCACTGGGTCTTGATTCTAGTTCCCTTTGCTCAGACTTGTCCCCTAGATCCCCTGCAAAATACCTGATTTAGACCTAACACTAGGAAGCGTCATTCTTCCACCTTCCTTCATAACTCACAACCTTGCCTGAACATGACAGCAAGCATTATGGTGGATTGTGCCTGTCTCTTTTGGAAAACAAGTATCTGGAAATTATTTAAAAGGCTCAACAAAGTTGCAACATGCCTCAGAGCCCTTAGAGTGACTATTGGCCCTTTCTGTCATCACGTTTGCAATGTGGGGAAGTAAAATACAAATCAGGAGTCCAGTGATAGGAACTTAAAGGCAGTCTGTGCCCGTGATTTGCCTGAGCCTCTGATATTGTGCCTAGATTGAGCCTGGGCTAGGGGCCAGGCCAAGTTGCTGTCACTGCCTGAACTGTCTGTAAATGGATGTAAGCAAACTGCTTCCTCTGCTTCCTTTCTGCAGGCTCCTACAGGCTTTATTTACTACGTGTCGTCTGGTCTCAATACTGGATGTGTTAATAGATTGCTTTATTTTAAATTTGTTTAGATACAAACCTGGGGAAACTGCCTCCCCTCGGGAAGAGAGAACTCCAGCACCTGTGGCGTATTTCAGAGCTTGAGATAAGTCTCCGTTTCTGAGAACATCACCAAGGGGTGGTAATTATATTATGCTATTCTGTGAGAAAATTATTCCCTATCTTATTTTTGAGTTTATATAATGCTGATTGTGCTGATGTGGTTAATTTCAAAGCAAGTACTCATTCTCTCATCATTACACACACAAATACACACACATTGAAAACATACTATGAGGGGTCTTCAAAAAGATCATGGAAAGATTTGTATTAATTTTCAATTCTATTTTTTCCATGAACTTTCTAAAGTACCCTCCTAATAGACAATCAGTATTTCTTAGCTGATTAAATGCATTTATTAACATGTATATGATTATATTATTGCAGCACTCGCCGTTTCCATAACAAAAATAATTTTATTAAACTTCTTTGGTTGTGGAGATATGTCTGATATTTATGTTTCCTCTAATAGTCTTTATCCTTTTATGTTAGTGGGATGCTCAGAATTTCATTGTGATGATAATCCTGTGAGTCGTTCTGCTTACATAGGAGAGTTGGAAAAGATCGGCATAACAGTCAAAGCACGAAACTGCCTAGTTTTTCAGGTAAGTATCTGTAGTAGTTTATTGGATTCATAGTTCTGAAAATACATCACTATATTTTATATGTTGGTGTGCTTTACTGTTTTTAAAAGGAAAGTGTAGAGTCGATTTCAATGAAAAAACCCAAAGAAAGGACCCAGTTTTTTGAGGAAATCAGCAGCTCGGGAGAACTAATAGGAGAATATAAAGAAAAGAAGAGAAAGTTACAAAAAGCTGAAGAGGATGCACAGTTTAATTTTAATAAGAAAAAAAGTGTAGCTGCAGAGCGGAAACAAGCACAATTAGAGAAAGAAGAGGTAAGGTGTCATGAAGATGTAACCAAGTAAGTGTTAGATACCAAAACTTTTTGTCTGTTAGAGTTGCTAGGTATTGGCTTGTGATTACTAAGAAGATTTCTTTAACAATATAAGAAAAATAAAGCCCAATGTTCAGTAAGGATAAACTTTTGGATATATCTTTCACTATTTGGGTTCTTAATCCCAAATAGGCAGAACAACCTGAACTACGAAAATGTCTGATTTTCTCAACTAGAAACACGCTTGATAGGTTTATATCTTATGCAGCAGAGGCTCTGAAACTTCTGGATCTTGACCCCTTTTCACACTTATAAAGCACTGAGGACCACAAAGAGTTTTTGTGCATGTGGATTTTATCTACCGTTCCTTATTGTATTTGAAATTATTTATTGAGCACCCACTGATGTGCAGTTGCAATGCTGTAGTATTTCTCAGACTTTCCCAGGGAAATGCCCAGAAGGACACAGGGGAGTGAGTGGGAGCCTTGCAGCTTTGGGGGTGGGGAGTCTTAGTGGGCAAGGCCTGCTACAAGCATAACATTTCTCTGAGCTTCTGGGTTTTATCTTAAATATGCATATTAATTTCTCTTTCTACTCAGTAATACATCAGAGTCTATTTTAATATAAAATATTTTCTCCAAAACCTTGAATAAAATTGGCACTCCAAATAGATGTTTATACCATGGCTTTGAATACCCCAACACAAAACAGTGAGCACAAGCACTCCGATTGAACAGCACAACTGTAAGGGCTCTGTCAGGCTCTCGGGGTCATGCACAGAACAGGAAGGGGGACAGCATTGCTGTAGGCAAAGAGCCAGGTACAGTTTGCCTTCAAATCTTGGCTTCACCACACGAGCTACATGTCTTTAGGCAAGTAAACATGCTGTCTATGCCTCGGTTTCTTCACCTGTAAAATGGATCTAATAACAGCACCTGCTTCATCGTGTTGTGAGGCTGAAATGAATTAATGCACGTAAAGCTTTGGACATTATGGTTCTTGGCCTTCCCCGACCACTCAGTCTACAGTGGCCTCCCTTTTCTCCAAATGCCACACATCATTTTCACAGCATCTATCACCATCTGAAATTATTTTCTTTATTTTTTAAAATTTTAAACAATTGGGAAGTTTAGTAACAGGAGACAGATTAAAATTACAGTATACCCATATTATGGAATGCTAAGCTGTCAATTTAATATCAAAGCAAAGTTTTATTTTTTGTCGATACATTATTAATATTAAAAGTGAAGCTACCAAATTTTATGTATAGAATACTACAGTTTCATAAAAGAAATATATATATATATATACACACACACACATACATACGAAGGGGTCTTCAAAAAGTTCTATATACACACACACATACATACGAAGGGGTCTTCAAAAAGTTCATAGAAAGATTTGTATTATCTTTTAATTCCATTTTTCTAAGCACTTTTTGAAGTAACCACTTATGTTAATAGTGGTTATCTCTGAGTGGTAAGATTGGAGGTGATTTAAATATTTTTCTGATTGCTTTTCTAGTTTCCAAATTTCTGACAATGAATATGTATTGCCTTTGTAATCAGGGGGAAATGATATTTATTACTGTTCTGTGGAGGGGATGGAAGGAATGGAGAAGGTGTGTCCCCATGCTCTGCCTCGGGTGGCACCATGGAGAGTCACTTCTGAGGATTCAGCTCCTGCCCACCAGGCCTATTGTGGTTCTAGATCCCCTGTGTTCACAGGGGTGGTAGCGGCTTCACATCTTAACTCTGGGTAGCCTCACCTCCCCTGATGGCTCCACAACCACTTTTAGAACCTGTGTAATCAATATTTTGCATTAATTCCCCACTGTTACAAAAAACTTGAGCATTGTCTGTTTTCCTGATAAGACTTTAATTGATACTCCATCTGACCCATCATTCTCTTCTAGTAATCCATCATAAACAGTCAAGGAAGTTGACATCAAAGATTTATGTAAAATATTTTTTACCACAGCATTATCATTTGCAAAAAAATTAGAAACGACATAAATGTTCAACAGGAAGTATTGTGGGTTGAATTGTGTCCCCCCAAAAGATATGTTCAAATTCCAACCCCTAGTACTGGTGAATGTGACCTTATTTGGAAATAGGATCTTTGCAGATGTAATCAACTTAGGATGAGGTCACACTGAGTTACAGTGGGCCTTAATCCAATGACTAGGGTCTTTATAAGTGAAATAAGGGCACAGACTCATGACAATGGAGGTAGAGATCAGAGTGATGTAGTTATAAGCCAAGGAATGTCAAGGATTGCCAGCAAGCACCAGAAGCTAGGAGAGGAGCAGAGAGATTGTTCCTCAGAGGCTTCAGAGGGAGTATGTGCCTGCCAACACCTGGATTTCAGACCTCTAGCTTCTAGAACTGTGAGAGAATAAATTTCTGTACTCTTAAGCCACCTAGTTGGTGTTAACTTGTTTAGGCAGCCCTGGGGAAATTAATATAGTAAGCCACTGACTAGCAAATGTTTTAGAAAAAGTGGAATTTACTCCTAAGGTTACTGTTTATATCTATATCTATCTATCTAACCTATCCAAATAATAACGTAAAACTTAATGACAGAGGTTTTTATAATGCAGTTTGCTAGGCTCTACCGTAGACATTCCAATGCAGTAAGTCTGGTTTAGCAGCCGGCAGTGTGTTCTGGAAATCTTCACAGGTAGAAGGCTCCTCAGCAACCCCTGGCTGGAGTCAGTCACAGTTACACCTTAATCTTGTTCCCTGAGATATCGTTTAAATGATTTAAGGAGAAAGAGAAAGAAGCCATTTTTCCTGGTTTTTGCTCTCAAGTAATCTCAGACTTCAAAAAAGCTTTAATTTTCAGCCAACTGATCTTTCAGTCTTAGAAGAAATTGGTTTCCTTCAATCAGAGTTGGGAAGATTTGCCGGCTTTCTCACTGTCTTAGATTAGACTCTTCTAGTCCCAATTACAGAAACAAGCCCTGGCTAACTGAAACATAATTAAGTACAGTAGGTAAGTAAGTAGATAAATAAATTAAGGAAATCCAAGGAAGAACTGAACAACCAGCCTGGGGGTCGGGGGGGGACAGGACCTAGAGCAGAGCAGAGCCCGTCATGAGCATTAGCAGCCATTCCAGGCCACTACCCTCACTTAGCAGCATGGACAACAAACATCTGTGTCTCTCAGTGCAAACTTCCAGATTCCTCAGAGACACATTTGATTGGTTCCATTTGGTCAGGGGTCCCCTGGACCAATTGGCTGTTGCCAAGAAAGAATGGAATCATATGATTCACGCATGGCCACTGGGGGACCACCCACGTGAATAGGGTTGGTTCTCAGAGAAGGAGAAATGAGAGCAACAACTGCCCAAGAGGGCTCTACTCTCCTGACTTCCTTCCCTGACTCCTAACCTTAGTCCCTGCTCCTAGAACAGACCTTAAACCCTCTCCTAGGAAAAATCACCCCTGTCTTCCCTTCCTGGTTTTCCACCCTCTATTCCAGAGCAACTTATTTTTGAAACGCCTCCTGGGTCCCTTTCCCTACAGGTCCCACCCATGTGAAATTTGGATTCTTGTTTATCTTGCACACTTATAGGCGTCTGTGAAATCCCCTCTCTGGAGGGAACTCCTTTTGGCTCAGCGAGATGATGCTGTTCTTTGGATAAATGACACCAGAAAGTCAGAGCCAGTAAGTCCTGGTTTGGGTTCTTTTCCTAGTGGCAGTGGTGGAGCATGCTGAGTCATCCACACTAGTTTCCCTTGTGACTCCTATTGCACACTGGAGAGCAAACTGGCTGATTGGGGGGTACCGTGTATGACTAACCACAAAATAGGGCTTTTCCCAGTGGAAAGGCTGACTGGCCAGCATATGGAGAGAAAAGAAGTTAATCCAGGCACAGCAGCACCACACCCTAAATGGAATGAGTTGTCAGTTTTGAAGATGACTATAACAAGTCAACTCTCCTCTCCCCACTCTCCCTTTCAAAGGTGAGCTGACTGCACTGTTAGAAAAATCAAAGCCGTTTCCTTAGGTACCTTCATACTCTACTCTTTCCCCACAGAAGCCACCTTAGCTATCACATGATCAGACATTAACTATAATGATGTCATTGGCTCTTAAGAGTCATGGGAAGTTGCCACAAAACTCGGACATGTTGTCCTCTGAATTGGACCGAAACAAACACATAATGGCAATGCTTAGCTTAGACTCCCTGTGTGCCCTTGGGACATAACCCCCGTGACTGTTTTCTCATCAGTGAGATGGCATCATAATAATCCCTCCCTCAGGGATTGTTGAGAGGATTAAATAAGTGTAAAAAAAAAATTAGAGCAGTTCCTATCATGTATCAAGTGCTTAATAAATGTTAGGTATTGTAACTGTTTCCTGACAGCCTCAGGTACCGTTTGATACACCTTCTCTTTATGAAAGCATCCTCTACTGTAAATATTAGTTTACTTGTCATTCTCCACTGCTAGCCCAGAGCACCAGGTGGGAGCCCCTTCATACTGTATCTCTAGCATCTGAGGAGCCACAGTGCCGCTGGATGCATGTGCGAATCATTGCTAGGGTGTGTCATCAGGACTGGGACGTAATAAAGAAAACTGTGACTCAAGCTTCCTGAGCCTGTGTGAAGAGTTAATGTATTAATTGAAGGGTTTGCCCAAAGATCATAAAGAGGGAGTGGAGAGGACTAGTTAGGAGTTCTGTGTGAACCCGGGCAAGTTGTTTAACAATACTTAGCCTTAGTTTCTTCATCTGCAACGTCTGCATAAGACTTACGTCATCGCCTTGTGAGAACTGCAGCAATAACAGTACAGTGCTTGGCACTTAATTGAGCATAAATAATAACTATACAAGACAAACAGCTATACAAGGAAGTTTCCTTACCAAAAGATATGAGCAGCTTGATGACAAAAGCTGAAAATATCACCAAAATGCCTCTGACTCTGACTCTACTTTTACCAAGTACCCTCTAGACAGCGATTTGGTTTCCTGTGTAGACTTACCCATAGAGGGACTCATTAGCCAACAGGAGCCCACTTGACTCTTGAGTCTTGTTTAAAGTGGGCAGGCATTTGTAAATTCTGAGAGTCCCACTGAGCTGGAACAACTTCTAGTGAAAAAAAGGGGTATTTCTGGACCTACAAAGGTGGGACCTGATCCTATCTCATGGGGCCACCCAGCCAAAGCAGATGCACCAGAGGCACCTGCTCATCCCTTCCTGTTTCTCTTTATCAGCAAGAAACCACTAACAGACAACAGAATTAGATATAATGAAGCTTATCAAGGCAGCACCATTTCATAGAAGAGCATGTTACATGGGAATCCTCTTTTACTCTGGGAATACTCTTTTGGGAGACACATTAATAGTTCTGACTCACATTTTTATATTAAATATTTTATTTTTAAGGGCTTGAAATATATATTATTAGGTTTAAAAAGTGGGGTGTGGAAGACTACATAGTATGCTGAAATTCATGTAAAAATGTTTAAATGTGTAGGCCATGTCTAAAAAGATTAATTTTAAAATATAGCCTTGGTGACCTATGGAGAGAGGAGCCAGGTGGTTGAGGGGTAGACATCGGAGGGAGACTTTTCATGTGTGCCCTTTTGAACCCTTTAAATTTTGAACCATGTGAATGTATTTGCTTATCCAAAACCACATTTTTAAAATGTTAAGAAATTAAATGAAAGAATCAATTTCTGCCACATTTAGTAATTTCCTAAAGTCTCTTAAATGCCTATGGCTAATTAAATTCACATTCATGATTTAATCAGTTCAAAAATTGCATTTTAGTTATTCCATTCTTACAGATACTTATTTTATAATGCTCTTTAAAGCCTCTCTCCCTTGGTTATTGATTTCCACATTCATATTTTTAAAAATCCCAATAAACTTTTAGAAGGAAGAATTCTTGAATCTTAAAGGGAGCAAGATATAATCAATGATTTAATTCTAGTACAATGGAAAGAGCTTGGGCTTTGGACACAAGTAAACCCAGGTTCATAGACAGGCCCTGTCATTTGTTAGCCATGTGATGTGGAACAACAGTCTTAGCTTTTCTCAGCCTCAGTTTCCTCATCAGTAAAATGGGAGTACTAATACCTACCTCATAGAATGTGTGTAATGGGCCTAGACCATATTAGATATTTAGTGACTGTCAGTTTTTTTAATGTCACTCCCTTTCCTGATGTGTAACAGGCTGGTTAGCACTCAAAGCGTTGACGCATTCAGGGATGCCTGGGATGATAAGAGCAGTTACATACACATGTACAACTCTTTATATTTACAAATTAAGTTAATATACATTATCTTCTAAAGAAGACCTGAGAATATACATTTTTTTTTTTTTTTTTTTTTTCTTTTT
>NW_007726716.1:277906-281910 GCF_000696425.1 Galeopterus variegatus
TTTTTTTTTTTTTTTTTTTTTTTTTTTTTTTTTTGTCTTTTTCTGTGTCCGGCAACGGATCGCAACCCTCAGTGTCGCCCCCGTACCGGACCGGGGACCGCCAACGGGATCACAACCCTCAGTGTTGCCCCCACGCCCCACTCAGCCAGTGAGCGGGAACCGGTCTGTATGTGGGATCCGAACCCTCGGCGGGAGCACTGCCGCGCTTCCCAAGCGGCGCACTAGCGCAGTGCGCCACTGGGCCGGCCCCAGAATATACATTTTTAACAAACATCCAAGATAATTTTCATATGCACCAAAGCTTGAAAACAACTAATATCCCATTTAATCCTCACAACCTGAGACAGAACATTACTAATCGGATTTTATAAGTGAGAAACTGAGACTCAAAGAGCTTAAGTGACCTGCCACAATAACAGATCTAGGTCCAGACTTCTGACTTAGGAATTCATTTCTTCAATATGAAGATAAAAATCTTTAATGGTGGTATTTCAGGCATCAGAGACAGGAAAGTGGGACAGATATTTTTGCCTAGAAGACTATTCTTAGCACCATCTAATGCCTGATGAGTGATTTGCAAGGGAATTTGGGAGGCTGATTGGTTAGTTTGCATTTAATTTTGTCTGAGTATGTGGCTTCTGTACCGTTAACTTAAGAAAGGATGCATCTGATCCAGGTGTCTTACGGCCTTTCAACTCTGAATGGCTGATGAAGTGCCAATTGCCTTTCTGGAATGGAATATTTAGTGATCTTGCTGACAGAAAAGCTTCTCAATTTTCCATTCCTTCTTTTATAGCTTGAGCCTTAATAAGCGAAGAATGCAGTTTCTCCTAAATGTAATTCTGGAAAAATCTTAACCCAGGAAAGAACAAGTCTTGGCTTGGGCCTTTACATGTGGGGATGGACATCAGCCAACACACTACCAGCTGAGTTATTTATACTACAGAAGGAAATCATTTACTTGTAAGCTACCTTTTTGCAGCTTCTGCCTAATCGAGATATTCTTCCAGAAACAGAAAGCTGAAGTTGACATTAACAGAACAATTATTTAGTGGACCTCCACATGGCTTCCAATCATAAATGCAAAATTCCATGCAGTTACCTACTACAGAAGCTCACACTTAGTGGCCATTTTTAATCAAGACTGACTTGATACTCTCTCTGACCTTCCCATCCTAGAACCTTATTTGCTTCTTGGAAACTCCTCTTGAGCACATGTTTAATGAATGCCCTTCAGGCTTCCATGGAGATTTTCTTGTATTTATTCATCTTGAGTGAAGAATGCTTGAGACAGAAACATAACTATGGAGAAGGGCACTGAAACCAGCCAAGGGAGAAATTAATCCTCATGTTGGTACAGAGAGTTCAACAACTGTAAATGGGGTTCTTGTACTTAAGGACATTCAGACCTATAAGGTTATGGCAGTAAAATTATGTAAGCCAAAAAATTCCCCATGAGCTTTGGGAGGGAAATCCCACTTTCTCATCAAAGAAATGGAACTTATCTCCTTCTACTTCCAATTGGAGACAGAACATGATTTTTCTTGATGTTGGCATCCCAAGAATTCATAATAATCCTCACTGGGAATATGACACTTGAACCCAGAAGTTAGATCAAGTGCTTAAGGAAAAGAGCATGAATAGGGTTTTCTATACTAGACTGTGAAATACTTCAGGATCAATAGCACTTTCTCATCCTTCTTTTGCAGGTGAGCAAGTGCCTAGATTGATGTGGGCACTAACGGACTCTTGGAGGAACCAGTAACTGTGAAACAGACCATTTTCGCATTGTGGACATGGCTAATTTGTGGTGTTCACAGACCATGATGAAATCAAATCGGAAACATTAAAACCAATTGCTGAAGTCTAGCTGAAGACCCAGAGCAAGAGTTTATGAGCCAGGTGAGAGGATGAACACTAAGGTGCCTCCTGGGAATATTCTTAAGATCACAAAAATATAAATCACAAGCCATAATTCTCTTTACAACATTATAAATTTCTATAGTTGGGAGTAAAAGCTTTTAGGAGAATACCAATAAGTTTAGACATTTGATATCCAAAGTAGAGCTTGTCTCCTGAACACGGACAAAGCTACTCATCTTGAGCCATCTCCCCGACGGTGTGCTGTTCCTTGGCCAGATGGGGTACATCAGCCACTGGAGTTCTCGGTCAAGGAATCTAAGACAAGAGATAAGTCAGGGTCCTCCTTTATTGGTTTCACTACAATTTTACTTAGCACTGGGCCTGTGCTGATTTGCACTATAGAGTTCTGGACTTAAACCCCAGATCCAAGCAAATCTGATGCATACCAAAATAAGGAAGACAAATATAGGAAGATGAGGTCTTGTGGCAATACAAACTATTTATGTGTAATACAGAAATGTGAGCAACAGATTCATTTATTCACTCACTCATTTATTCCATGTCTAATAAGCTTCTGGTCAGAGGGACACTGCACAACTCTAGGGTGTGCCATTCACAGATATTTCCATGCTCCATGTAAAGTGCTGGTGGAACAAGGGATGGTCCCTGCCTTCAAAGGACTCACAGTGCAGTGGCAGAAGGGACAAGTGGCCGGGCAATTACAGTCCAGAGTGGAAAGACCCAGCATTGGAATGGAATGGCTCATACCAGCGATCTGGGAGGTCACAGGTGGGACACTTATTCCATCCTTGGGGGATCAAGGGAAGCTACCAGGAAGAGGCTGCACCTGTGATGACTCTGTAAGAGCAGCCAGTATCTAGCCAGGCTAAGAAGAGAGGTGAGAACAGTTCAGGATGAGGATGCAGCCTATGTAGATGCAAAGAAAAGAGGGAGAGAAGGTGGGGTATCCAGAAGACACTTTGAGCCAGCTGAGGAGACAGGAAAGGAGAGTTGCCAAGAAAGGAATATCCCTCACAACCAAAAGAATTCTTTTTTTTTTTTTGGACTCATGGTAATTGTATATATTTATGGAGTACAGTGTAATGTTTGGGTACATTTATACAGAGTGCAATGATCATATCAGGGTATTTAGCATATCCATCACCTCAAACATTTTTCACCTCTTTGTCTTGGGAACATGCAGCATCCTCTCAACCAGCTACTTGAAGTTATACAATTTGTTGTCGCCTGTGGTCTCCCTATATTGCTACAGAACACTAGATCTTATTCTTCTTATCTCTCTACGATTTTGTACCCATTGGCCACCCTCTCCCCACCCTCTTCCTTCCTCCCCTTATAAGTCTCTAGTAACTGGAATTTTTTAGCTTCCACATATGAGTGAGGACATGTGGTATTTCTCTTTCTGTGCCTGGCTTATTTCACTTAGAATTTTCTCCAAGCTCATCCATGTTGCTGTGAATGGCAGAATGTCATTTTCTTTTACAGCTGAGTAGTATTCCATTGTGTATACATTCCACATTTTCTTTATTCCATCATCTGTAGATGGACATTTATGTTGGTCCCATACCTTGGCTATTGTGAATATAGCCATGATAAACATGGGAGTGCAGGTATCACTTTGACATGTTGATTTCCTTTCCTTTGGATATATACCCAGTAGTGGTATTGCTGGATCATGTGGTAGTTCTGTCTGTAGTGGTTTAAGAAAACTCCACACTGTTTTTTATAATGGCTGTACTAATATATATTTCCACCAGCAATGTATATGAGTTCCCCTTTCTCAGCATCCTTACCAGCATTTGTTATTCTGTCTTTTTGATAATAGCCAGTCTAACTGGGGTGAGATGATATCTCATTGTGGTTTTGACTTGCATTTCTCTGATGATTAGTGATGTTGAGAATTTTTTCATATTGGCCGATTGTATGTCTTCTTTTATGAAATATCTATAAGCTCATTTGCCCATTTTTAAATCGGATTATTTGGGGCCGGCCCGGTGGCGCACTGGATAGTGCGCCGCTTGGGAAGTGCGGCGGCGCTCCCGCCCGAGGATTCGGATCCCACATACAGACCGGTTCCCGCTCACTGGCTGAGCGAGGCACGGGAGCAACACCGAGGGTTG
>NW_007726716.1:282490-286178 GCF_000696425.1 Galeopterus variegatus
GGGGGCAACACTGAGGGTTGCGATCCGTTGCCGGACACGGAAAAAGACAAAAGACCAAAAAAAAATAATAATAAAAATAAATAAATAAATTGGATTATTTGGGGTTTGTGGGGATTTTTTTGGGTTTTTCACTATTGAGTTATTTGAGTTCCTTGTATATTCTGGATACGTATCCCTTGTCAGATTGCAAGTATTTTCTCCCATTCTGTAGGTTGTCTTTTTGCTCCACTGATTGTTTCCTTTGCTGTGCGGAAGCTTTTTAGTTTGATATAATCCCATTTGTTTATTTTTGCTTTTGTTGCCTATTTTTTGAGGTCTTATTCATAAAATCTTTGCCCAGTCCCATGTCCTGAAGTGTTTCCCCTGCATTACAATCAAAAGAATTTTAACCAGAACATGAGCTCTTGATACTCAGGCTGATGTGCAAGTAGGCCTTTTATATTTTTTAACATGCATCTAATAAGCATATGGTTTGCACAGAGTAGTTCAATTAAACTTTGCCATTTGATAGTCTGGATACCAACAGCTGCTGAGGACTGCAGATGGAAACATCTAGTTTTGCCACACTGTTTCCTGCCACTTTATATTAAGCACCCCTTCTGCTACTTACTGGCTTCCATCTGCCCACTTGAAGAAAGGCTGGTTCTGAATTCCTCCCTTCTAGTCTTTTTCTGCTCAACAGCTCAGTATCATCTATGGAGAACTAGGGGAAATACTGGTTGTTGACTTTTCAAAGCCAGATTTCAACCTAGTGATGCAACACATTCCAGTGGGGAAAGTGCTAAGAAAGAAGTTAAAAAACAAAACAAAACAAAAAAAGCATTATGTCTTGCCAGATAGCATCTTTTATTTTCATAATTTCTATACTTAAAAAAAAAAGAGAAAGAAAACCTAGTTCAATGAATAATAACTGCTTAACAACAATAATAACAAAGATAGCTTAATCCTACTTTGGAGAATTTATTCTTTTCTCTCCACTTTACCACTTCCTATTCAATCATTGTCTATTAATTTTTTTTTCACACCACACTCAGAAACCGATAACATCAAGTCAGTGAACATAAACATCTCTAGTCTACCTCTTTCTTATAGTTTTGTTCCTCATTTTTATTCCCACTTCCCCTTAAGGAGGATTTTTCTCTTTTTCCTAAATGGGCTCAAGCCTAATTAGTCCTGAGAAAGCATGTGCAGAATCTCATTTTCTTCTTTTCTCATGTAAAATGCCTTAAGGGCTCTAATCCCAACACAATGATCTCCAAAAATACAGTGGCTGTTTTTGAAAGAAACAAAGAAATCCTAAGAAGTCTGGTTACAAATCGTTAGAGGCTCTGCAAGCAGTTGTAGCCATAAACTGAAACAGAAAAAAATGTCACATGTACACTGCTTGATAAACATTACTGGTCTTTATTTTCTTACCCACACCATCTAAATATAATCATCATTTTCAACCACAAAAAAAACCAAAACAAAACAGTGTAACACTGGGGTCATTATGTCCCTCTTCTCACGACATGCTTTCTGTTGTCCACTTAATATTTTCTTATTACCAACTGCTTTTAGTCCATCCCATCATTTCTTTGCCTGTACACTAAATGAGCTGTGCCGAAGGTCTTAAAATTGAACACCCAGCAATCACAGCCAGCTTTCTTCGTTTCCACTGCCCACCATGGGAGACACCTGTCACCTTTCTGCTGAAGCCCTTCACATTCCCATGGTGTGTGAACCACATTCTATCTCTACTTCTCTCTGGAAGTTTCAATTCTTAAAACTTGGTAATACTGAATCTCTTCTTAGTTCCCCCCCAACAAGTTGAATTCTTCTCTATGGGTACATTTTTCTTTCAGAATGTTTTTTATTTTAAACCTTGTTTATTATTCTTTTTGCTACCCATGTTGTAAGCTTCTCTCTAAACTTGAATCCATTTTGTGTAGGGTATCCCTTTCTGCTAATTTAAACTGGGAAAGGTATAAGCTAATTCTCTTTATCCAACTTTTTTTTTTCATATCTTAAAAAAGTCCGAAGTAAATTTGTCCTGTTTATCCAGTTATTTTTAAAATATGTTTACTCAGTGATTACTTCTGAGGAGCCGGAGTGGGGTGGTTTTGGGGTAAGAATTGAGAGGGGAATAGGGTGCATTTACATTTTATTTTATCTATTTTTCTGCTGCTTGAAATTTTAATAACAATAATGTATTGCTATTGTAATAAAAATATATCTTCAAAAATACCTTTAAAGTGCTAAAAGGGAAAAGAATTCCTATCTAATGTTTTTTTAAACACCTCTAATATTGTAGTTGTCAAGATTTTCGTAAGTAAATAGTTATTTATTGAAAAGAAGAGGGGAACAGAGACATGAGAGATTGAAGCTGTGGGAGGGAGTGTTGTGCGAAGCAGGCGTTCCCTTTACTTGTTTGCAAGCTGTGAGCGCAAAATCAAGTTCTGTGAGCAGCAAACTTTGAGTTGAGTATAGAGTTTAGATTATTAAATAATGAAACTATTAGTTACTTTGATGCGCTTTTAGGAACTTCTGATTAAAAAGAAAAATCTGGCTCTCAATTTTTTTCTGTACAGTTTAACATACTAAGAATTTTTCCAAAATGAGTACATGTTTCTATTGTAATTAAACACACACACACACACACACACACACACACAAATGGGGAAGAGAAGAAGAGAGAAAGTCTGGAAGGACATGCTCCAAAATGTCAACTGTAGTGGAATTATAAGTAGTTTTCATTTTATATGGATACTTTATATCTTGTTAATGGGGAAGAGAAGAAGAGAGAAAGTCTGGAAGGACATGCTCCACAATGTCAACTGTAGTGGAATTATAAGTAGTTTTCATTTTATATGGATACTTTATATCTTGTTCTTGTACGAACTTTTTGCAATTAGTATGTATCACACATCAGAATATACAGTAAAACTCTTATTACTTCACACACATTGAAAGACTTGCAGGTAAAAAGAGCCCTACATCCATACAAGGCACCTTCTGGCAGGGGAGTCATTGCCTAGAAATAGAGGCTCATTTATCTCTTTTTCTCCTTCCTTCCCTCCCTTAATTAAGCCCTTGAGTAGGCACAAGTGTTATTTAAGAAACTCACTTACATACAAAAACACACCAAACACACACACACACACACACACACACACTCACACACACATCCCAAACAAAATTGCCATACTCCTGAGGTTGATAAATTTAATTAGTGTTCTTCCTAATGCCTAGCACTAAGGTGTGGGGTTCAGTAGGGTCCCTGAAGGAAACCAGAGGGCAAAGGTCCCCACTGATGCAACCCGTACTGTGCAACCTCCCAGGGCACGGAGCAGAGTGGCAATGGGTGGAGACCAGAGAGGTGAGAACAGAAAATATCCAGCACAGGTGTGAATGTCTAAGTTATTTTAGTAGTTAGATATTTACAGAACATCATATTCCAGTATTGAAGCATATATATTTTTTTATGATTATATAAACTTTATATATTTTTTAAATTTCATTTTGTCAATATACATTGTGGTTGATTATTGCTGCCCCTTACCAAAACCTCCCTCCCTCCTCCCTCTCCTCCCTCCCACCCAACAATGTTCCTTTCTGTTTGCTTGTCCTATCAACTTCAAGTAATTGTAGTTGTTATATCTTCTTCCCAACATAGTGTATTGGCAACTGATCTACTTGGTATTTGAAT
>NW_007726716.1:287074-319290 GCF_000696425.1 Galeopterus variegatus
ATAAATCTAATACACCAAGTTTTTGGCTGAATCTGGTACAGTGTATTTTTGTCCTAGAATAAAATGCATATGGATATGCATTATCCTGCATATGGATATCCAGTTATCCCAGCACCATTTGCTGAAGAGGCAGTCCCTTCCCCAGTGGATAGGCTTGGTGCCTTTGTCAAAGATCAAATGGCAGTAAGTGTGTGGGTTGATTTCTGGATTCTCTATTTTATTCCATTGATCAGTGTGTCTGTTTTTATGCCAGTACCATACTGTTTTGGTTATTATAGCTTTGTAGTATAGCTTAAAGTCAGGTAGTGTTATGCCTCTAGCTTTATTTTTTTTTTTTGCTCAGCATTCCTTTGGCTATGCATGGTCTTTTATTATTCCATATAAATGTCTGGATAGTTCTTTCCATGTCTGAGAAAAATGTCTTTGGAATTTTGATGGGGATTTGAAGCATATATTTTAAAACTCAGTCACGACCATTATAGACCACAAGTAAGTCTGCTTGGTGGGTCTAAGCTACTGGGTGCTAGCAAACAGATTTGTAGGCTCAGAGAATTAGGGGGAAATTGCCAGTCCCCGGAAATATTCTTTTTAATAACAATCTACTTAATTGTGACATACATGGTATTCCTCCAAGCCCAGACCCTTTCTTTAAGTGATCTGTCTCTCAGGTGCCTTCCTGATTCTCATAATCTATTTGCAAATCTCCAAGCTTTCCCAAATTTAATTACAATGTCTAACATTGTGATCTGAAAGTAACCCATCCCCAGCATCACATTCCAAAACTTTAGCTTTTTCTGGATTCCTATGTAAAGGAGATTCTATCTACAGAATTAAACTTGTCCTTAGTATTCTTCACATGTGAATTTTTTTTTGTCCTTTTTGAGACCGGCCACACCGCGCTCAGCCAGTGAGCACTGTGAGTGCACCAGTCATCCCTATATAGGATCCGAACCCGCGGCGGGAGCGCTGCTGCGCTCCCAGCGCCGCACTCTCCCGAGTGCACCACGTGCTCAGCCCTTCACATGTGAATTTTTAAGTACTGCCATGTGTCTTAAGGTAGGAATTCTTTATTCCTGCTATCTCACCTTATTCAAAATACCTTCCCCCTGTAGGGAATTCTGGGGGTAACTCTCCATCTTATTAACAATTGTAAAAATCTCTTCTGGAAACTCTCCTTCTGGCAAGTAGAGTCTTCTATGAAAAGTTCTTCTTCATGGTGGAATAATAAACAAGAAATAGTCTCAGAGGTTATCTATGCCGAAACCTTCATTTGACTGATAAGAAAAATTCTTCCTGTATAGGGGCCAAAAGAAAACTGCTTCACCCCTAAATGTTCATTAATAAAAATCACTGGCAAATTTAAATCAATAAGAAGAAAAGGCACAACAAATTGTATATTTTAATGGGCTGTGAGAAGGCAAAGCAGGTGGAATCACAGGAGACTAGTGTCCCGTGGGAATAACAAAGCTTATCTACCAGTGTTCATGTGAGAGAGAGAGAAGGTGGGGGAGATAGAAGCCCCAGAACCATGGCATGAAGTAAGCATTTATTGCTATAAATTTCCCTCTCAGAACTGCTTTTGGAGTATCTCATCAGTTCTGTTATATTGTATTTTCATTTTCATTTGTCTCCAGGAATCCTGTAATTTTCTTTTTAATTTCTTCTTTGACTCATTCATTGTTTATGAGGATATTATTTAATTTTCATATATTTGTACAGTTTTCAATGCGTCTTCTGTTATTGATTTCTAGTTTTATTTTATTGTGTAAGACAAGATAGTTGGTATAATTTTAATTTTTAAAAATTTGATGTGACTTGTTTTGTGACCTAACATATGGTCTATTTTAGAGAATGTTTCATATGCTGCTGAAAAAAAATGTGTATTCTCCAGCTGTTGGAGGAAATGTTCCATAAATGTCCAATAGGTCCAATTAGTCTAGAGTGGAGATTAACTCTGAAGTTTCTTGGTTAATTCTCTTTTTAGATAATCTGTCCTTTGCTGAAAGTGGGACATTAAAGTACACAACTATTGTTGTTGATGTCTATCTCTCCCATTAAGTCTAATAACAATTGCTTTATATATCTAGGTGCTCTGATGCTTGCTGCATATATATTTAGAATTGTTATGTCCTCTTGTTGATTTGATCCCTTTATCATTATATAATGACTGTCCTTATTTTTTTATTTTTTACTTTCCTTGGCTTGAAATCTATTTTATCTGATATAAGTATAGCTACTCATGCTCTTTTTTGGTTTCCATTTACATGAAATATCTTTTTATATCCCTTTACTTTCAGTCAATATGTGTCTTTATAGGTGAAGTGAGTTTATTGTAGGTGGCATATTGTTGGTTTTTGTTTTATAGTCCATTGAACCACTCTGTCTTTTAATTGGGGCATTTAATTCATTTACATTTAGAGTTCTTATTGATATATAGGGACTTGTTACTGCCATTTTGTTACCTTTTTTTCCAGTTGTTTTGTACATACTTTTTTCTTTTTTTTCAATCTTACTATCTTCATTTGTGATTAAGTGATTTTCTGTATCCATATATTTTCATTTCTTCCTATTTATTTTTAGTATGTCTACTGTAGGTTTTTGTGTTATGGTTACCATGAGTCTTACAAAAAACATGTTATAGATATAACAGATTATTTTAAACTAATAACAACTTAACTTTGATTGCAAAGACAAAAGAACAAAACCAAAGCTGACTCTATGCTTTGATGTCATTCCTCCCTACTTTTTGACATTTCGTTGTTTCAAGTTACTTCTGTTAGTATTGACTATCTCTTATATGATTGTTTTATTTATTATTATCTTATTAGGTTTGTGCTTTAGTCTTCATACTAAGTATAGAAGTGGTTTATTCACCACCCTTTCCACATTGGAGTATTCTGAGTTTATCTGTGCACTTACTTTTAGGTGAGTTTTTGTACCTTTAAATGTTTTCTTGTTACATGTTAGCATTGTCTTTTAGACTGAAGAACTCCCTTTAGTATTCTTGTAAGGCAGGTTAGTGTTGATGAATTCCTCTAGCTTTTGTTTGTCTGGAAAAGACATATTGAAGGTTGGTTTTGCTGGACACAGAATTCTTGGCTGACAGTATTTTTCCTTCAGCACTTTGAATATATCATCCCATTCTCTCCTGGCATGTAGGGTTTCTACTGAGAAATCTACTGAAAGCCATATTGAGGCTCCATTGAATGTTATGTGTTTCTTTTCTCTTGCTTCGCGCAAAAAGCATTGCAGCAGTTTTGCCATCTCCAGATAGCTGCGTCCCATCCTGTGCCACACCAGGCTGGAGAGCAGCTGGGGCTGGGACTGATTAGACTGATCCCTCCTCCCACTCACTGCAGCCTTCCACGCCTTTGAGAATTCAGTGGATCTCTCTTCCTCTTCCCCTGAGTTCCAGTGGTATTAGAATGGCAATTTTGTGTTTTAAACCTCCTCCCACTCACTGCAGCCTTCCACGCCTTTGAGAATTCAATGGATCTCTCTTCCTCTTCCCCTGAGTTCCAGTGGTATTAGAATGGCAATTTTGTGTTTTAATTTTGTGAGTTGACCTCTAGTGATAGGGAGTGACACCTGGGGTCATTTAGTCTGCCATCCTGGTGACATTGCTCCTCTTACTATAGAGTTTTGTGCCTTCATTTAACTGGAGTGTTGGCTATGTTGTTAAAAAAATAAAAGTCAATGATCTTCAGTATCTTGGAGTCATTTCTGACTTTCCGTTTTTACTGAAGTTTCAGGACACTAATATCCTTTTAGAACTGCCATATTTGCTCTTGGCCTTCTTCTGTTGGCCTCTACCACATTGATCTATGGACTCCAAAATGCCTCATTCCCACCAATTGATTTAATCTTTTTTAAAAGGACATTTAAGATGCTTCTCAAGATTGTTTTGGGCTTCACAACTTCATTTTCTATCTATGGATTTACAGTTTTCTGGGAAGGAGACACATCTTTTCCTTTGAATATGGCCTTTCTTCCTATTTAGACTTGACAGTTCTCCAACAGCAACCAATCCTGATCATGTGCCATTAGGAATCCAAATTAGTCCACGTGTCTGTTCCAACTAGTGTTGGAGTGAAATGCGCACCAGATTTCCCCTCAATATTCTCTATACTTAGACTGTTGCTGGAGAAACTGAAAGAAATAAATTGTCCTAGGAATTGTGGCAAAGACTGGTTTCTAGACAGTCAGGAGTTGGAAAGAAAAACAAGGTAAGGAATTTTAAATACAAATGGAAGGAACCATTGGAATCATAGACTAAGGGATACTTAGAGGTCTTAGAAATATAGAATTTGGAGTGAAAATGCCCTTTTGATATAATACAACCCAACTTCCTCATTTCATGGTGAGATCCAGATAGGTCAATGAGCGGCTAAGCTTGCCCAGCCAGTGAGTGGCAGAGTTGAAATGCAGGTTTCCTGACTCCTGGTCCACAGTCTTTCTTCTTCTGGGCTTCCTGCTTTTCTAATCTAATTGGGAGAAGAAATTTACTTAGAAGATTCATTTCTTGTTAATCCCAGAAGTACCTTTAGTGATCATCTATTACAAAGGAGAAACTGTTGAGTCTTAGGGAGATAAAGTGGCTTGCACAGGACTAGTAGGTATATACCAATCACAGGGCACAGGTGCCATGTCTTCTCATTGCCAAAGAGGGCTCTCTCAATCAAGTCACTCTGACTTCTCCCACCAGAGATGGTCAGAGTCCTCAGAGCAGGGGGAAACATTTCTGAAGTGTCAGACCGTGGTGTCTGCTTGCAGAAGGTGAAGTAATGAGGCCCCCTCCTCCCAGTGCTTTGAGAAAACATTTGTCTGTCATTTACAGTAGCCTAACCCTGCATCTGTGTCTTACTGAAAAGAAATAATCCTCATAGTTCTACTGGGTTTGTGACTTATTTAATAGTGTATGTATTCAGAGTAGCTATAGTGTATGTATTCAGAGTAGCTANTCAGAGCAGGGGGAAACATTTCTGAAGTGTCAGACCGTGGTGTCTGCTTGCAGAAGGTGAAGTAATGAGGCCCCCTCCTCCCAGTGCTTTGAGAAAACATTTGTCTGTCATTTACAGTAGCCTAACCCTGCATCTGTGTCTTACTGAAAAGAAATAATCCTCATAGTTCTACTGGGTTTGTGACTTATTTAATAGTGTATGTATTCAGAGTAGCTATAGTGTATGTATTCAGAGTAGCTGTATTTCATTTTCCTAGTAATAATATATTCCAATGTTTTCCTATTGTTTAATTTAAGGGATACTGATATAAGTTAGCTTGAGACAGGGGGTTTTGTTGTAGGAACTGAGATGGCTCTAGGGACTAAAGAAGCCTGAGGAACTGTCGGCCTCAGGGACCACTGCTCTCTCCATCTCTTTCTTATGGTTTCTTGTTGTTCCTGTGTTTCTGCTCAGTTCTCCTCTCTCAACTGCCTGGCTAATTCTGCTTATCAGAGGTCTCTGAACTTTCCTAACTACGGCTGACTCATGGTTTTTGCTTGCCATGTCCCTGACTCTCCCTCAGGGAATCCCTAAGGATACAGGAAAAACCGAATTCCCTTTCTCCAACTATATTCTCACAACACAGAACACTTCTGTGACCAAATGTGTGGGGGTATTTTCCGACACACCAAGCATTCAATTCTGCAGTGAATGCCACCCGAGTGTCCTCCAATTCAATTCAATTTTGACACTATCTAACTGGAGAAAGCATCAGATCTCACAGGCTAGGGGCTCAGCCCCACAAGACCTGATGCAATTGCAAGCCCCAGGTTTTTTACACCTATCAGGGTTCCCATGACTTCCTCTTTGGGTTTGATTAATTTGCTAGAGTGGCTCACAGAACTCAGGGGAACACTTTACTTACATTTGCTAGTTTATTAACAAGGATATTACAAAGGATACAGATGAAGAGATGCACAGGGACAAATATGGGGAATGAGCAAAGAGCTTTTATAGGCCACCCTCCAGAAATCTCCATGTGCTCAGCTATCTGGAAGCTCTCTAGACCCAGTTCTTTTGGATTTTTATGGAAGCTTTATTACATATGCATGCATGATTGATTAAATAATTGGCCACTGCTGATCAACTTAACCTGATCACTTCTCCCTTCCCCAACTCCCAGAGGTTGGGGATGGGGTGGGGATGAAAGTCCCAACCCTCCAATTATGCCTTAGCTTTTCCTGTGACCAGTCTTGATCCTGAAGCTAACTAGGGGCTGCCAGCCACCTGTCAACTCATTAGTATACAAAAGACAAGTATCATTTTGAAGATTCCAAGAATTTTAGGAGTTGTATGCCAGGAAATGGAACAAAGACCATACATATATTTCACAATATCACCACATTTTTACCACATCTTGTTGCTATGGGCTCATTCCTTCTGTGTTTCACAGTTCCAGTTCTTTAAAGACAGAGAATCTGATTGGCTCAGCTCATCTTTATACATTAAGACTAGGTCATAGTTACTCTCCAGCCCATGGGAATGGCTACCCTTTGCTCAAGTGCCCACGCAACATATATTTCACAATATCACCACATTTTTACCACATCTTGTTGCTATGGGCTCATTCCTTCTGTGTTTCACAGTTCCAGTTCTTTCAAGACAGAGAATCTGATTGGCTCAGCTCATCTTTATACATTAGGACTAGGTCATAGTTACTCTCCAGCCCATGGGAATGGCTACCCTTTGCTCAAGTGCCCACGCTTGCACCACTCAGATGTGGCCAAAGAGGGGTTCCATTACAGGCCAAATTATCAGGCAAATTAAGGGTCTGTTGGTGTAGCAATTTATTTAAAAGGTACAGAGGCATTGCAAACATGTCTAATGCATCTGTTTTTGTTTGTTTGTTTTTTAACTAAGCGTCAAGTGTAATGGAACTGAATCTGTTCATTGGTATCTTTTGTGAATTTCTTGGGAACTATAAAAATATGCTATTCAGGAACTCTTTCAACTATCTAACAGTGAGTCATGGCAATGCTATAATTTCCCGTTCATGAACTGGTTGGCTTTTTTCCAAGTACTTGTATTGGGTTCCACTCCCTTGAGGCTGAAATTTCAGTGTGCCTCTCCGCAGAGAATAAACCCATGCACCTTGTCCTCTGAGCTTTGTCCTGAGAAGGTCTTGTAACCTCTGCATTCCTGCCCTGGCCCTTCCTTTAATGACAGCTTTAATGAATAGAGGTCTTGCTGTACTGTACCTGAACCTTATTATCACATGTAATGTTCTCACATAGAATAGCAAACCCTATTCTATGGCCCATTTGATAGAAATTAGTCGATTTAGGTGCTTGGGAGGATGCATCAGAATTACGTAGACATGCAGAAAAAAGGAATTAACCTCTGTTGAGCATCTCCCATGAACCTGGTGTGAGCATTCTCATTTAACAGATGAGGAAGCCAAGGTTGAGAGAAGATAAGACACTCACTCAGCAACACACAGTAAGCAGGTAGCAGAACCAGACTTTAGCCTAGATCTGCCTGATTTTAAATTCCACTCTTTGCGTCATACTTTGGAAACGGTGGTTGAGAAGCAGGTGGGGAGGATATTCCAAGTGAAGAAAATGGAGATTATCACAGGTAAAGACATAGAGGTGTACAAATAGAAAGTGACTCAGGGACTACTGACTGCAGAGGCAGATTCCTGTTGGGAATAGTGGGAGATTAAATGTCAGAAGCAGCCAGATGCTTGCACTATACAAAAGCCAGGCTAGGGTGTAACTCACATTTTTGGAGGCCTTGGGGAGTCTCTGAAGGCAAGACAAGGCTTGACGTTTCCAAGGCAGCTGTTTAGATTAGAAGGATTAGTCTGGAGACAGGTGCCAGATGGATTGGAATAGGAAAAGACTAGAGGTGATTTAGGCACGCATAGCTTTGAAGGGTCCCCATAATCTTAGGGAATGCTTCATAGCTGCCTTCATCTTCTCAATCAAGGACCCCTCTCCAAGTCCTCTCCCTCCTCATCTTCTCTGTGACAGTCATGAGCTTGGAACTGTGAGTTGTCTCTGTAAAAACAAAGGTCTGCTATACAGCATTACCTTTGATGGAAAGAAATGCTGTTAATTTCTTATAATAAACCCTATTTGATGCTTCCAAATGTTGAGTTTTTGATTTTTAAAAACAGAACTACTCCAAAGGGTAGCGAGTACTGGGAAGCTGAGACTGTGGTCTAAATTTCCCCTGAAAGTCTCAACCACGGTGAGATTATGTATGCATATCAATCATACCATTTCCATCCTCAGTCTCTGTTCCTGTCACTCCAACTGTGAGAAGAGATAGATGATTAAGATAAAGGAGAAGTTCCTAGGACTTTACCTTCTATTTCTCCTTTTTCTTTTCCATGGTAAAATTACCATGAAATTGTAAGAAATTGCAAGCAATTTAGCTAAGGTATTTCTGGATTTGCCTTGGGAAGAGTGGAAAAAAGCAAATTTTATTTCTTCCCTGCATTTTGTATCTACCATGGATTTTTATGTAATTTGGGCATGCCAATAACATAAACAGTGTTTCTGTCACCAGAGATTAAGTATCAAGTTTGGAGGTGAATTAGTTTATTAATTTTATTGGTGAGAAAACTGAAAAGGAGAGAGTTTAACCGAGACCCTCAGGGGGGTAGTCATTAGATAGCTGGAAACCAGTGGATAAAAATGGTGACAGGTTGATCTGCCTTTTCCTTTTGCCCCAGGCTAAATTTGGAGCTTCTCTTCCTTGACATATTTGAAGTAATAAAACAAGCTTAGAACTTTGAGAAAACCTGAAGAAATCCTCTGTGCAAAAGTTAAACTGGTAATCCCTCTACCCAATGAAATATTAATAAAGCCCCATCAAAAACCTTAAGTGGCTGCCCTCAATGTGTAAAGCACTGTGCTAGAAGGGAGCACTGAATAATTTTTCTTAATAGTTAAGTGACAGAGAAATTGTGTACTCTAATAGCGACAATTGCATTGAAGCAAAGGTGAATTGTTGAAATTTCAAATTCCATTTAACGACCCCAAGGGCACACTCTTTACCCCATGCTTTTGCTGCTGAGAGCTAACATCAACTCATTGCAGTCTCCAGTGCTTAAAGCATTGGCCATTAGACCATCACACCATGGACTCAAAAAGGCCACATTTTCAGGGGACTGTGTGTATGTAAAAGCAAGCTCTGGCTATCATGTCATGGGCTTTGCTGTCAGGCATGGATGAAGGCCACGTGCTAGGTGATCCTCAAGCCAGTGCCTTAGAGTGGTGTGGCCACTGGGATCACCATGTCTTCCTCTTGGTGCTATCACAGATGGATTGGGTAGACATAAGGGTTATTAGAGTTTTAGGTAGGAATTGTGAGAAATAGTATGTGTACAACAGAATTGATTTGGTTAAGACAAGCTCCATGCACACTCCTGTTTGGTATGTAGTTCAAATCTAGGCAGGTCATTGTAGGGTCTCATCTATATATTTGTACCTCTGGGAATCTAGGGACCAGGTCAGATTGGCCACAATAGAACAAATGACTATCAGTGTTTAAGCTCCCTGGAAAAAACAATGGGAACTCTGTGGTTCTTTAACAAAGAGGGGAGGATAGGTCTGTGTCAACCTCACAGAAGGAGGGAGTGCCCCAAGGAGGCAAGGAATTCACTCATGGAGGTGAAGGAGGGACACAGTCTATATTCCCCATACTGAGGCCCTCATTTTTCATAGTCAAAGGATGCTTGTAAGTACAACAAAGAGATGCCGTATTTTTTTGTCCATGGAACTTGTAAATTCCTACATGGAAGCTGTCTCAAGGGAACTTTAAAGTCTGTGGTCATGTAACAGACAGACAATTCAAGGTTATCTGAAAGAACTGTATTTGCTTGGGGTTGGGACTGGGGTCCAAACCCTCTAGTTTTGAGAGGAACAGAGTAGATCAGCGACTGCAGGAGAATTGGGGGCAGCAGTAAAGAATGAAAGTGATTGTTGAGAAATGGGACACCCCAGAAGCAGTGGCAAAGACTCCAGGGAGATAGCAAGGATAACTGGGGAAAGGAGGTGTCTTGGGATTTAGAGTTACAGTAACACAACCACAAGGGAACTCAGAGCCAAACACCTCTGTGTTCATCATCCAAGCTTAGAATGTCATGAAGGCCTGTGCCGCCTGAAATAGACAAGGGTTTTTCTCAATGCTTGGTCAAATATTGGCTACTTTAAAAATGTCAACATTTCCATCAAAGTTTTGTGATGTGAAAGGCTTGGGAAGGTGAACACAAGCAAGGAATTGGTCTGAGCAGTTTGCTAGCTGTGTATAGGGCAGGACAGAGAGGGGACTCCAAGCTACTTTAAAAATGTCAACATTTCCATCAAAGTTTTGTGATGTGAAAGGCTTGGGAAGGTGAACACAAGGAATTGGTCTGAGCAGTTTGCTAGCTGTGTATAGGGCAGGACAGAGAGGGGACTCCAAGGTTAGTTCTTAGGGTCAGGATTGTCCTGCTATGTGGAGAGATGACCTACATACCTGACACAGTTAGATAACAGTAGCCTATCTGATTCAGTGTCCTGTGATGTTCTCTGAAAGTTTGTCTGATAAGGCAGATAGACCAAGAAGACCTTCTCCCCTTCCTCAAGTCAAGTGAGGATCTGAAGATCCTAGTTGCTGAGAATGTTTATTTTAGTTACTGCCTCAGATGTGTGGAAAGGGAGTCCCAATTTGGTCAAACCAGCCTTCTTGCCCATAGCACCTATGAACTGAGATCAGTGAAGAACCAGAATTGACCACATATGGGGTATCTCTTTACTGATACTCATATGCCACTTACAATAATTGTGTATTAGAGTCATTTATTGCTCTGTAACAAATTGCCCCCTAATTTAACAGCTTAAAACAACAATAAAATTTATCTCCTCAGGGTCTCTCATGAGATTGCAGGCAACATGTTGGCCAGAACTGCAGCCATCTGAAAGCTTACCTGGGGCTGGAGGATCAGTCTCCAAGATGGCTCACTCACATTGACAGTGACATGTTGCTGGCTGTTGGCAGGAAGCCTAGTTCCTCACCATATGTACTTTTCTGCAGGGCTACATGAGTGTCCTCACGATATGCTGTCTAGCTCCCCACAGATCAAGTGATCCAAGAGAAAGCAAGGCTCAATAATTTTTAGGACCTAGTCTCAAAAGCCACGCTCTGGCATTTTTCCAATATCCTATTGGTCACATAGATCAGCCCTATTCAGTGTGGGAGGAGACTATACAAGGGTGTGGATACAACAAGGTAAGAGTCCCTGGGGCCATCTTGGAGGCTGGCTACCACAAATAGCCACCATCTACTGAGAGCTTACTGTGAGGCAGGCAGCTTTACACACAACGATGCTTCAGGGTTCTTGTTTTCTTATTATCCCCATTTTTACAGATGAGGAAACTAAGGCCTAGAGAGGGTGAATGATTTTCCCAAGGTTTTTCTATGCCCAGCTTGCCCTTCATTAGCACCTCTAAGGAATGAGGATCAGGTGATGTCTTCATTCAGCACCAAGCATTGAGCACCTACTATATGACAGATACTGTGTTAGCATCTGCAAATACAACACAGCCAGACCCAGGCCCCAGGCATGTGAAAGAGTTACAAGCAAAAGACAGCCTTGTGTGGAAGGTATAGCAGGAGTCAACTGAGCGAGCAGACAATTCTTTGTGGGAAGGGATGGGTCAGAAAAGCCTTCTTAGGGGTAATGCTTGAAATAAATTTCAAGGGGTCAGGCCCTTCTGAAGTGGGAATGCACCTTATCCCCAGGCCTGGGGCACAAGTGAAGAGTGCCAGCTGATTCCTACTGAGTGCGTAGGAATCTCCCGTCTCTATCTCCTAGTTTTTGGTCTATGTTTGGTGAAGCAAGATGGCACTTTAACCTATGATCAACTGAATGGAGCCATGGACTCTAGAATCAGGAGACTTAGGTTTTACACTCTGTTTTCTCACTAACCCAATACATAACCTTTGGCAAATTCTTGACTTACATACGTTTTGGTTCTGGTTTCTATTTAATGGGGTCAAAATTATTTTTTCTTACATCATGAGGGGGAGGGGTGGGGAGAGTTGTTGTAAAGATCAAATGAGATAAAAGATGTAAAATGCTACTGAAAAGCTCAAAGCTCTACTTTCTAAATGATCTGAAGTCATGAGCTAGTTCCTCTGCAACTCATTTCTTACTTCTGCCGCCCCACTCTACCCACATCTTACAGACATGGAGGGGCTGTAGTTTTTATCTCATGCTCACAGTGTACATTTACCCAAGGGAAGAGAATCAACAGTTCCTGAGGATGTTTGGTGTGCGAGGCTACCTCTGAAAAAATTGACACATGCTTCAGTTGTCCATTTAAGATTATGTTGTTGAAAAGATTGGATGATGGGAGAAAAGAGAAAGAAATATACATCTACAATTGTGACTTCATTTGTGTTTTGTGCAGCTCTTTCAGGACAACTATCAGGTGGACACTTCGTGATTCCTACTGTTGCCATGCATTTCATTCTCTGAGAAGTCAAGCATATTCTTTTCTGATGCGCTAATGCTGCAATTTATTATTATTATTGCATAAACAAATGAGCAATATTTTTCCTGTGAACAGCACTTTCACACATATGCAAACCACAGCCTGCAGTTCCTCAAAGAGAAGAGAAGGATGCTGAATATTCTGACCCTCAAATGGATGCATATAGGGTACAATTCCAGGCAGAGGTCACCACTACTTTCCCATTCAGATCTGGCCCCCCATCTTCACCATCGTTGGCACGGATGAACATAGATATGTTGAACATGCATATGCATAGATATGTAGGGTGAGTAAAAAATCCCCCAGAAATACTGATTTCATATACATGGGAATCTGATGATATTATTCATATGAATAATACACACAGGATATTGATCTCTTTTAAAATCGAGCCACTTTCGTTTCGGGATGTTGTTTTCCATCTCTTGCTTGGAGCATGGAAAGCTAACCCCACACATTCCTTTAGGCTCTTCAATGAGCCCTCTGCAACAACACAGGAGCATCAGGCACAATATTATGACTTTGTGTACAGCCCAGAGGACATTGCACATCTGTTCCAATACTCATTGAGTTCTGAAATCATTTTCTCTCTTCTGCTCAAGGAGGCTCAGAAAATTCTGGGGTAAAATTTGGTAATCCTGGATTGAGAAGTGAAGATCACCTTGTTCTGTGGAAAGTGAAAGAGGAATTGAAGCAAGGAAGCTAAAGCTCTTCATGTAGTTCCAGAATATTGACTTTCTCCTCTCTCCTTAAGCACTGCAATTACCTTGGTCAAGGCCTTGTTGCCTGGTGCATTTTTTTTTTTTCCCTTTTCGTCTTTTTTCGTGACCGGTAACGGAATCGCAACCCTTGGTGTCGCTCCCGCACCGTGCTCAACCAGTGAGCGGACCGGTCTCTATATGGGATCCGAACCCTCGGCGGGAGCGCCACCGCACTCCCAAGCACTGCATTCTACCGAGTGCACCACTGGGCCGGCCCTTTTTTTTTTTTTGCCTGGTGCATTTTTAAAAATACGGCTTTAAATGCTTTATTGTTGTTAGAAGAAAACATGTAAGTATCAAAAGCCTGTCATATTCTTCAGTGACTACTTTTTTGTTTTTCTCTTTAATTAACATACAGTAAAGTTAATTTTTTACAGTGCGGTTTTATGAGTTTTTAATACATGAGTAGATTCATGTAACCATCGCCACAATTAGGATACATAACAGTTCCACCACCCGAAAAAACACTCACACTGACTCCCTGGCATCACACTCTCCCCCGCTAACCCCTCGTAACCATGGATCTGTTCTCACTGTTGTTTTTGCCTTTTCCAGAAAGTCATAGAAATGGAATCGGACAGTATGTAACTTTTGAAACTGTCTTCTTTCCCTCAGCATCGTGCCTTTGAGGTTCATCCATGCTGTTGTTTATCAATAGTTAGTTTTTTAAATTGCTGAGTAGGATTCTATTGTCCTAGTGCATATTTAACTTAGCATTTTTCAGAGCCTATAAGTCCTAAAAGAAATGGTAGTTGGGTAACCAAGTGAGGTAGTAGCTGAGGTTTATTCTTCAAATTCTATGGCTACTTGTCATAATCATGTCGGGTGATCATCTGGAGATGAAGAAGAACAGGTGGTTTTTATACAAGAGCAAAAAAAGCCCAGAGAAAGCAGACCCAAGCACCTCAGGCTTTCCGCAGTCCCCTCCATCCAGCATTTGCCAGTTATTTACATACTTCACTGTCAGATTGCCCCGTGTGTTCTACTGACACTGTCTAATGTAATGGTTCTCAACAGAGTGTGTGCTCTTGACCCAGGGGACATGTGGCCATGTCTGAAGACATCTTGGGTTGTCATGACGGGGAAAGTGAGACTGGCATCCAGGGGATAGAGGCAAGGGTGCTGCTAACATCCTACACCGCACAGGGCAGCCCCTAACAAAGAATGACCTGGTCCAGAATGTCAATAGAGCCAAGGCCGAAAAAACTTAATGAATCCCACACATCCCTTCAAAAGATGCACTTAGTGTGTTTTGTGTTGGGTCTGCACAGGGCAGCCCCTAACAAAGAATGACCTGGTCCAGAATGTCAATAGAGCCAAGGCCGAGAAAACTTAATGAATCCCACACATCCCTTCAAAAGATGCACTTAGTGTGTTTTGTGTTGGGTCTGCAGACCTCAGCAGCCTTTTTCTGAAGAATCTTTATTTCCCTCCAAACTTCAAATGACAGTCAAGGGAGTAAGAGTCAGAAATATGAGGAGAGTGATCAAACCAATGAAGTCATTCAAACCCCCTTCACACGACTCTCCTATACCTAACCACCTGTTGCTCCCCAGAGACTGTGGCTGCCTACCCCGGGCCAGTGTCCGTTCTACTCCCGGCCGGCAGTGCTGTTCACCCTTCTCTTTACTCGGACAACTCGTCCTTAAGGTCGCCACCAGTGCATGTCTTGGACAGGTATCTCCTCCCAGCTCCCATGGCAGCTGGTACCTATGTAACGTGGCATTCTGCACAGTGCCTTTGGATTTGTTCATCTCTCATCATTGCTGCTTTCTCTGTACTCTGCACAGAGCCCAATGCCTGGCACAAGTTGTTGCTCAATAAATATTTGTTGAATTAAGAAAATAATTTTCTAAATACATTTGTATAGATTATCATTCATCCATTCGTTTGATCATTTAATAAATATGTATTGAGTACCTAGTAAGTGCCAGGCAAAATTCTGAGTGCTGGAGATACAGCTGTGAACAAAGAAACAAAGTCCCTGCCCTCATAAGGCTTACAGTCCAGAACAGGGATTGGCAAACTTTTTTTTTAAGGGGTCAGGTAATAAATATTTTCAGCTTTGCAGATTATGCAGTCTCTATTGCAACTTCCCAACTCTACCATTGTGGCATGAAAGCAGCCAAAGACAACATGTGAGCTAAGGAGTGGCTGTACCCCAATAAAATTTTATTTACAAAAACAGTCAGCCAGTGTGATTTGGCTCTCAGGCTGTAGTTTGCCAACCCCTCTTCTAGAAAGAAGACAAATAATTGACAGATAAATATAAAATTCAAGAAGTAACATTTTTTTTTAAAGCAGGATAAAGAATAGAGAGGAGGGAGGTGTCATTTAGACAAGGAGGTCAGGGAAGACCTCTCTGAGGAGACAGCATTCGATCAGACACCTGAATGGAGTGAGGAGTTGAGTCAGAGAACAGCAGATGCAAAGGCCCTGAGGCAGAAATGTGCTGGGGGTCTTCGAGGAACAGTTAGAAGGCCCGGGTGGTAGGAATAATGCCATAGCAGTAAAGGAAGCGTGGTGAGAGTTGAGGGTGGACAGGTCAGTGGGGCCAGATCCCATCACCACACAGACTTTGGAGTTGATTCTCAGTGTGGCAGGAAGCCCTAGCAGGTTTTGAGAGAGGGAATGCCACATTCTGAGTTTTCACCATCAAGCAGAAGGGGTTATAGCTTTTCACAGTCTCCACTCATCCACAGAGTGGGTTTGGGTGAATTAGTAAAAGGCGCCTCTTCCTATAGGAAAGAGAAGTCTTGGATCTTAGCCTCCACTTCCCTCCTCTGCCAAGTGCCCTTGGTTGGGTTACAACTTGCACGGCTGTACATCATGGTCCTTGGTCTTAAGTGCTGCTGAGGTTACTTAAGAATCTCTAATTAAATGATGTTCTTGAGACTGTCTGGGATTTTGATATATTTGGTATGCAAATTATTGTCATTTAAGGTGGTTTCTGGGGCTCCAGCTCAGTGTTCCAGGGCAGATGTGAGGGCATCTAATCTTAAGGGTGTCCCTTCCTTTTCCCTTGAAAGGAGTCTCAGCCAATTCCCAGGACCTTTCGCCACTAGGACAAGCGCTCTCCCTTATCCATTTTGAGGTAATGCAAAGCAGTACAGATGAGGGAAACAGGGCAGAGAATAAGTAGCAAAGGTAATTTACAGAAACTTATATAAAGGGAACTTTGTGGTGATAGTGACGGTTTTCATTTCCTATTCCTTGTCTAACTACAGGTTGCCAAGAAGGCCCTGTCACACACTTGCATGCAGGTTAAATTTCTCAAAATCTGAGCCCCTCAGCTAATGGCAGTGGGAAATGTGAAGCAAAGGCTTGGGCTTCACTGCTGGCTGTGATTACTGTTGGTGGGTACATGTCTCCAGCAACTTGATGGGTTCTATTGGAAACGACCAAGACAAATCCAGCTGTGGTCTCGCTATTTGTTAGTTGGTCTTCTTTCCTTTTTACTTACTATTTTGGATGGGAGTATGATAGCCAAGGGGGGAAAATGAAAGGCATTTTCATTGTCATCATTAAATACCAATGACATGTGAGTACAGGGCTTCCAAAATAACCCTAGACAAGCTCATCATGGACCAACATCTTTTACTTTTCTAATGTGCTTTCAGAAGTTTTAACACAAGGAATAAGGCAGTGCTTTCCAAACAGTGTGGACTTTACCTGGAAGTCTTATCAGCCGAGTCATAAAGAGCATCATGGTTCATTCTTTTCCCATTATTGCCTTAATTAGCTGTACAATGTCCCTAATCTCACATGCACACAATCTTTAACTCCTCACCCATAGTTTTAATTGAACATCTATTCATTTGTCAATTCAATAAGAGCAAGTAAATAGAATCAACTTAAAAATTCATCTACTAATTGCTATGAACAAATCAATTTGGTTGCTTCAACTTAAAGATAAAAGTGATGGGATAATAGTATTAATTTTGTGATAATAAGCATCTTCCAAATTATAAGTAGAGAATGAAAGATGTAGTCCCAGAGTTGAGCCTTAAATCTAGATTTGAAGTTTATATTTGTTAGGAGGTATCTGATCATCAGGCCTGGAAATGTTAAACTGGCAAACACATTTTGCTGTTTTTAATGTTCTCTCTGTTTTCCAGGCAAAATGGATACTTGATAATATTCTCTGTTGAACAAACTGGGAAAGTTGAAATGCCCCTGGGTCGCAGAAAAAGACAGCTTTAGTTGTTTAACCATGCTCATGCCTTACTTTGAGGAACTTAGCTCATGTCAGAGCCTGCACAAGATGCTGGGCATTGAGATATATTTGGGGAGGAAACGGGCAGCTCCAAACGGCCTTGTTATCTTTTTACAGGATATAACCAAAGGGCAGCTGGTAAGGAAAATGGTTTTGGGACTTGTTGCTTGCTTTTCAGCACTTGGCCTGTTCAGATCTTCTTCCCTGAAATAAGAGTTTTATGCTAGGGAGAAAACAGGACTGAAAGCAAACCTCCGGTTTCTTCTAAGTTCCAGTAAAGCAGCCTCCACTCTGACTCAGTGAGAGAAAGAGTGAGAACACAGGAAGCCAAACTCTGTCACAAAAGAACCAGAAAAAGGGACCTAAAATGTTTTTTTTCAAAGGGAGAAGCATTAACAAAATGATGGGGAAGACACAAAATAGAAGAACAGAGAAAGAAGAAAGAGGAAGTAGAATTCAAGGAGGAAAATATCATAAGCCATTATTTTATTGAAATGTGAACAGAGGCAAAATTGTACCCAACTCACTCTAGCCCGGCTTGCTTGCCAACATCCCAACTCAAACACATGGGGATTCAAACCACCTAGTTGTCTCAGAACCTTTAAAGTGAAGGAAATTTGCTACTTGGGGATAGCAATGTGCTGGTTGTCTTTGTTTCCCCCTCTGCAACTATCCAGGTATTTTGTACCTAAGATGATTTCAATAGAATTAAATAATCAGTAACTAAAAAGTCAGGTGTACACTTGCATGAAGGAAATTTGCTACTTGGGGATAGCAATGTGCTGGTTGTCTTTGTTTCCCCCTCTGCAACTATCCAGGTATTTTGCACCTAAGATGATTTCAATAGAATTAAATAATCAGTAACTAAAAAGTCAGGTGTACACTTGCAAAGTGAAATGTGGAATTGAGATAGTTTGGAGAAAAAAAAGATTTTTTAAAAACAAATCTAAATAGCCCATATGAGTAAAAGATTTATATCTTTAGACCAGGCCCATGGTCCACTAAATTCAGTATTTTGGCTCTGAGCAGATAACAAAGGCGGTGGAATGCCAGGGGTGTAGGATCCAGAGCTGCCATCCATACCAACTGACTCACTGGTTAGCTGCCCAGCTCTCCACTTTGTCAAGACAGATCCTGCACAAGTGAGCTTCATGCTACTCATTCTTGACTTGCAAAGCAGGCATTGTGCCATAGTGGTATCACCTCTTCCTGTGCAGTGCAGTAGAACACTACCCTAATGTGGCCCTCCCTCCACCTCTAACATCTGAATGTGATAAAAGCCTGCTTAACACAGCATGTAAAGAGAAACTTAATTCTGGCCACTCAACTCCAGACTGCTAGAGGACTTTGACCAAATGGCTATCAACCAGGTGTTGGGGGTGGGCAGAGCGTGTTTCATCATTTTATAAGACAAATATGTGATATGTAAAGAATATCATCTACTACTGGATTTTTCCCAAGCCTTTTTTTTTTTAACCTTTATCTCTGAGCTGATGTGGCCATGTGTCAGTTGTTAACAGAATGTTTGGTTGCCTTAGAGTCCCCTCCAGGTACTTTTGGTGGTCCCAAGAGTTTATGTATTGATACTCATGAGTTAGTCATCTTCAGCAAGGACATCTTCCCTTTTCCTCCTCCTAGGCTCTGGTCTCTGCCAGCAATGTCTTTCATCAGAATCCCAATCCCAGGCCCATTATAATTTGTATTCTGTGAAGTCTCAATATATATTAAAGGCTCATGATCATAGAAACTTGATTTTTGACCTGTTACTAGACGTGAGTAATAAATACATCAGGATACCAAAATTTCTCTCACTTAAATGGAGAAAATTCCAAGAGTTAGTACATTCTGATGATAACAGGAAGATATAGTCAGGTTGACTATCATTTGATGAATTTGATAATTCTGAGATAGGTTGATGAATTTGATAATTTTGATGAATTTAATAATTTTGAGATAGGTTGACTATCATTTGATGAATTTGATAACTTTGATGAATTTGATGATTTTTTTTTTGTCTTTTTCGTGACCGGTAAGGGGATCGCAACCCTTGGTGTGGTGTCGCCCGCCCCACGCTCAGCCAGTGAGCGCACCAGCCATTCCCATATAGGATCCGAACCCGCGGCGGGAGTGTCGCTGTGCTCCCAGCACCGCACTCTCCCGAGTACACCACGGGGTCAGCCCAAATTTGATGAATTTTGATGAATTTGATAGGTTGACTATCATTTGATGAATTTTTGACAATCAATTAAGAGCCTAATTCCTTTTCACTTCTCTCACATACCAATGAGATTTTAGTAAATTAAAGCAAACAGTTAATGGTATGGATTTTTTCTTCTTAATTTGGGAGGAAACCCTTTCCCAAGTGAGACAAGTGACTTTCCTTTTTCTTTTATAAGGAACTGAGTTGCATGTTTTCTCATAAAACATCTAGGGTGTTTCATGTGCATGTGTTCGTGCACGCTCACAAACCCACACACACGCATTGATATACTTTCTACAAAGTACCAACCTCACTGTTTTCTGTCTTCTGAAAACAGCCTTTCAACACTGGATAATTCTTAACCCAAGTGAATGCATATTCTATATCTCTCCTAAAGTCTATTTATGGCTATATTTCCTGTGCGGCCTGCAATGTGGACCTCCATTCTCTCTGAATTCCAGAAATGGAAGATGCTTTTGAAAACTAGCACCTTTTAAATAGTGATTCTGGGCGCCCTCTGCTGTCTAATCTACATTCTTCAGCTGTATACTAGTGACAGCAAAGCATGAAGTCTGCCAGGGATTACTGAAAACACACACACTCAGCCACCATTTGGGCAGACAATATGGATGTGGAGTTAAAAACATAAGCTCTGGCCTCAGTCTGCCTAGGTTCAAATATTATGCTCTCTCACTCCTTAGTGTTATACCCACGGGCAAGTAACATAACCTCTCTGAGCTTCAGTTTCTTCATCTGTGAATGGATAATAGCAGTACCTCATGGGTTTTCCTGAGGATTAAATGAGACAACACAGGGCCTGACAAATAAGTCTTATTATATGTTAACTATTTTTTCTTTTATTTCTTTTATTTCATAAACCCTAGTATTAAAAGCCCTGCTGTTGTTGAATTCCCTACCACCTGAGCAGCAATGTATCAAAGAAACGATTATGCTAATCTAAATTGAAAATGACATTTCCTCCACTCTCTGAGCTTTATACAGAGACATACCCTTTGGCCCCACGACCTTATGTTGAGTTGCTTATTCTCTCCTAGCTGCTCAGCCACACCATTCATGCTGAATTCTTTGGACACGCATGTGGTCATCTTGCCACCTATATATATATGTGTGTGTGTAATACCCTGGACTTAGCACTTACCCAATTGTAATCATGTGATTATTTGCCTAGTAATCCATTTTATGCCTGTTCCTCTTGCAGAATGCAAGCTCCATAAGAACAGAAGGCATTTTAAAAATCCCGTTGTTTTGACTCCATGTTAGTGAATAAAAAGTTATTTTAATCAGAAGTACACCAATAGCAATCAATTTCTGTTGAAAAGATACTTTTTGAGCTAATGCCAATTAAGCCAATTTTATTCCTTGATTCATTTTCTATGCAATACTGTCAAACCATTTCCTTTTTAAAAAGTATCACTTCATTTTTACTTTTCTGAAATTATTTCCATTGGGATCAATTTTACAATGATCTGGTTTGTGACACATTTTTTATGCATACCAAATTTTACTGATCATAGCTTTTGCCATTGTGATTTTTTAATGGCCATTTTATCTACCAAGTTTAATTTCACCAAGTCAAATTTGTAGACAGAAATGTTATAAAGTAAATTTGAATTGTGGGTTATTTTAGTCAAGCCCTGTGCAGTTTTGCCATACGTTGCCTTAGGTTGCATGGATTTCTTTGTATCTGAAAACAATCAATGGATATATTTTCTATTGTCTTTAAATCTTAATGCCTTGGGACTTCTGCTTCAGAAGAATTCAGTGGAGGGATTGGGGTTGGCAGGAGGCAGCAGCAGTGAGGGTAGTTATGAGCAGGGGCAGATGGCAGAGCCTGCAGACCTCAGCAGTGCATGCCAGCCTGAGCCTCTGAAAGGCCTGCTGGGACCAATGCCCCCAACTCAGCAGATACTTACAAGACTTTCCACTCCTCCTCCTCACAACAGAGACCAAAGATGACCTGGAGAATGGGTCAAAAGCTGAAGCCTCCCAACCACAGGAAGAGACACAACTCCCTCTTATGTCAATTGTTCTTAGAGTGTATTGCCCAGACTAGCAACAGCATCACCTAAGAGTTTATCAGCAATGTGAATTCTTGGGCCTGACCTCAGATGAACAGAATCAGAAACTCTGGGGGTTAGCCCAGCAATCTGTGTTTTAACAAGCTCTTCAGGTGATTCTGATGCATGCTAAAGTCTGAGAGCCACAGTCTTATGCTCAGCTATTATCCTGGCTATGAAAAGGGATAGGAGAGAAGACATCCAAAAAGACATAATAATTACCTCAAAGACTAAAACATTCTTCAAGCAAGATCAAGTTCCCCGTGATCCCCATTCTCAGGTTCTCAATATAACTAGAGTCCATAAGAAATTTTAATTCAGTTACTAAGAAAATGAAATCTACAATTTTGCCTATGTGAATTGTAGCAGATAAATCTTTAGCTCCTACTATAATTTCCCAGCAATATTCATTATGAATTGGTTAAAAGTTTGTATTTCTTGGGTCATCCTCAATAAAACCGCCGACAACACTGCCCAGGATTGGTCTATTTCATAACCAGGTCTATTCTTCAGTAGGGCTTTAATCACTCTGTAATCTGTACTACGTAGGCCAAAAGGTTCTTGGAGTCAACATGGCAGGCAAAAAATGTTCTGCTTTGGGAAGGGGATCGTGTCTGTCTTTTCCCGGTGGCATCTTAAGAGCCTTTCATAGTGCCCTGTCCTTTGTAGATGCTAATAATCGACTTGGTAAGTGAATGGAGAATCCACGTGTGTTTAAATACACTGGGAATGACTCATGGAAAAGGTGCCACATGAGTTGGACCTTGCAAGATGGGCAGAGCAGGATGGATGGAGAAAGAGTGAGGGCATTTTAGGTGGGAAGAGAAAAGGGTGCATAATGGACTGAGCAAAACTTGGAAACGGGTCTAAGGGTGGAGTGTTAGACTCAGTGTCTTTGTCCATTCAGGCTGCTATAGCAAAATACCATAAATTGGGAGGCTTATACACAATAGAAATTTATTTCTCAGGGCCGGCCCGGTGGCGCACTGCTACACCGAGGGTTGCGATCCCATTGCCGGTCCCAGTCCGGTATGGGCGCAACACTGAGGGTTGCGATCCGTAGCCGGTCACGAAAAAAGACAAAAAGGAAAAAAAAAAAGAAATTTATTTCTCACAGTTTTGGAGGCTGGGAAGTCCAAGAATAAGGTACCAGCAGATTTGGGCTGGTGAGGGCTTGCTTTCTGGTTCATAGACAGTACATTCTCACTGTGTCCCTACATGGTGGAAGGGGTGACCAAGTTCTCTTGGGCCACTTTTATAAGGGCAGTAATTCCATTCATGAATGCTCTGCCCATATGACCTATCTCCTCCCAAAGGCACACCTCCTGATACCATCATCATCTTGACTGTTAGGATTTCAATGTATGAATTTGGGGCGGGGGGAAACACAAACATTCAGACCATAGCACTGAGTGAACGGCACTGGAGATAAAAGGCTGTCCACGGGAAATCATGATAACCACCAACAGTTACATAATGAGTGAGTAAAGTAAGTCCTAATCCTCTGATACATTCCCTACTGTACTAGGTACCAGGCACACAGTGAACAGGTTTGACATGGCACCTAAGTCTAGTAAAGAATAGACAACAGGCAGTGACAGCATCATGACAAGCGCTTTGATAAGTTAAGGCACATGTGTAGCTCACCTAACTGAGACTTGAGGGAGTAGGTGGGTTCAGAAAGCCTTCCAGATGAAAAGATGTCTAAGCTGTGACCTGAAAGATGAGTAGGAGTTAGCCAGTCAATGAGAAGGGAAGAAGGGGTGTGGAGAAGCAAGGGATGGGAGTGGGTGGGCATACCCTGCCCAGATTATGAAGGGCTTTCTGAACCATGTAAGAGTCTGAGCTTTATCCAGAGGGATGCTAGGAGTCCTCAGGAGGTTTTAAATGGGAAATGACAAACTTGTTTTGACAATCTCATTCCGGCTGCAGTATAGAGGATAGCTGAAAGATGAATGCCTGATGGTGGTGACCTGAACTTTAAAGAGCTTGCTGGAAAAAAACTGTCACTGATAGTTTAAAACATCTCCATAATTTCTTTGACATTCCTACCATTGAAAGGTGGGATATATGCTCCCTCCCCTTGAATCTGGGTGGGCCTGTGACTTTAGTGGAAGTGAACGCTATGTAACTTTCAAGACTAGGTCATAAAAGGTGACAACAGCTTCTGTCTGGTCCTCTTGGGACACTCACTCTTAGTACCTTGCCACCATACTCTGAGGAAGCTGTGTGTAGACGTTCCAGCCCCAGCTGAGTCTTAGCATCAATTGCCAGAAATATTAAGTGAGGAAGCCTTTGAGATGACTTCAGTCCCAGCCATAATCTGATGATAATCATGAGACCCTGAGTAAAAACTGCCTGGCTGAGCCCAGCCAATTCCTAGCATAACGAGAAATAATAATAAAATGATTGGCACTGTTTTAAGCCACTAAATTTTGGAGTGTTTTTGATATAGCAACAGATAACCAGAACACTATCCCTGATACCACCTTATTAACTGTACTCACCATCCTGATTTTTGGATTCTAGAGCAACAGACATCTACAGTAAATAAAAACAATATGCTAAGGCACATAGCAGAGTTGACGAATAGGATGTTCTGTCCAATCAAATATTCTCATTAATGGAATAAGTAGATGCTTTTGCAAATTACTGATAGCAAAAAAACACCATTTTTCAAAGAAATTACCAAATTTTAAACAATTGAAATGTCCACCACAGCTTATACTGAACACATTTTCTTTGAAGACTTTAAGACTTTAGAATCATCCTATTATTTGGGGGGTGATCATTATGCACTTAGTTACCTATGTGCTAAGGCTTCCAGAACAGGTGGAATGGATCTGTTTTTGCAGTCAGCAGAGTACCAGTGCCTACTGCTCAAGGAAGCAAGGATAGGGAAGTTCCTTGCTGCTATTTATTATTCAACATGTTTTTTTCTTTTTTTAATTTTGCTAATGAATGGTTGTTAGTTAACAACCAGGACCACATTCACCCGGGGCATTATAGCCATTTGAATGCTTTGTGAATGTTGGAGAAGATAAAAGATAAGGTGGAGAACAGGAAACAGGTCCTATTATTCCCTAAGACTTTGAAGGTAGAGAAATCAGGTTTGGGTTTTTTTTTGTTTTTTGGTTTTTTTTTTTTGCAAAACACCACACAAACACAGACACAATTAAGATTCATAAAGGAAGAAATTTGTTTCTTTAAGTGGGGCTGGTAATGCTTCACAGAACACAGTAAAAGAAATTCTTTTGACCCACACTGTGTATCTTCTTCTGCACACTGGTGACCAGATACAGTAAAAATTCACCAGATGCTTTATTTCAAACCATCATAAATATGAAGAAGTTTTGACCTGCTCTAATGACATATTTATTTTTACAAAAAAAAATAAGACATGAAGAAAGAAGAAAGAAAATCATTAACAAACGAGATACACTATAGGGCCAAATATTTATAATTCACATAGGAAACTAAGCATTAGTATGTGGTTTTATTGGCACTTATTTTGAATAGTACATTGTTTACCAAACATGACCAAAGCAGTAATCATTTAAATCTGGCTTTCTTTACAGTTCTGGAAGCTAAATTCTGGTTTTGTTTGTGCTACTGAGAAAACAAGACAAACACAATCCCAAGAAAGTTGCTCAGGAACCTTTTTATTTCTCTTATTTTTGAGAAAATTTGACCCTACTTAACTGCGAATAAAAATTTCCAATTGATATGCAAATACATATAGGTACTATTATTTTGCAGATGGAAAAATGAGGCATCAAGATCTTGTTTAGGGTTAAAGAGAAACATGATGGCAGAGCATCCTGGGCTGCTTCCCAACATGCTAGAATAGGGTTTCAGACCTCCTGAATTCAGCAAGGGTATAATTTGCAAGTAACTTCTCCCTTGAAAATCAGTTAGAGTTGATCACATTAATAATGAAGTTTGTTCCCGATGGTGCTTATTGGGTTCCACTCTGGTACCAGAGGCTGGACCGGAGACCGTGACTATGTTCCTTCAAGGACCTTCAGCAGTTTACACAGGGAAGCCTCTTTTCTGAGGGAGTTGAGCCTTCTTTGCCTGTGTCTAGATCTTCTCAGTGACACCAACATACTGAGTTCTCAGATCAGCATGCCCCTACTCAATGAACTCAGGAATTTAGGTAGGAGACCAAGTGTTAGCATAGTATCCACTGAAGTCCGATGCCTGATTTCTAACGGAAGCTAAAAACTCACTATAAGAAGGCCCCTCAGACCCACAGGTGAATTGAAACTAGGGTTACTCAGCCAACAGGGATTGGGTGAGTGGCTGGAAGGTCCGACGGCTGACTGTCCTCTTGTTTAATGGCAACACGTGGGATTTCCTGTCCCTGGGGGTGTGGCAGAGCAGGGCATCCAAAGTGTAAGTGGTGACCTGGCCATTTATGTGCAATTTCCCGTAGATTTCATCAAATCTGGCCACAAGGGTGGGCACATCCTTCACTTTTTCTCTCACTTTGGCCAGCTAGAAAAAGGCAAGAGCAGATCATCATATCTCTGCAAGATTTCTTCCTTGTTCTTTCTATCCTCTAAGAAAAACTGGTAGACATGTGTAAAAAGATACAGAGTATACCAGAGTGGTGAAAGCTAGGGAAATGAGGCACAGAGAGGTATCACTGACTATAGGGATTCCATAAGCTACACATAAAATTCAGGATTGTGCTTGAAAACCATACCTAATAACTTACAAAAGGGGGTTCAATGGTACATGCTATACAATGAAACATACCAGGGAAAGGAGGTCAAATACCAAGGGAATCAACTTTGTTCAATGTAATGATTAGAGTAGGAGGCAGGGCCAAATTGCATAGGACTTTATATATAGCCCATGGTAAGTTTCTTAGGAATTTATTCTAAAAGCGATCATAGCCTCTAAAGTGGAACATGATCTGATTTACACTTAAAAAGTTGTATAGAGAATGAAATGGAGGGTAAAGAAATATTGAGGCTACTCCAGAGGTCCCCATCATAGCCCAGATGAGAAAGGATGGTGGTTTAGATTGGGAAATGTACAGAAAAAATGGATAAGTAGATATATGTGAGGTATATTTTGGAAGTTAAACTGAAAGGGTTTATTATCATAGGGGTGAAGGAAAGGGACGAGTTAAAGTTATCTTCCCAATTTGGGCTTTAGTAACTTGATGGCTGGTGTCATTTACTGAGATGGGGAAGATGAGGAGAACCAGATTTGGATGGGAAAATCAAGAGTTCTGTTTTGAACATGATTGAAATACCTGTGAAACATCTAAGTGATATGTTGAGAAGGTTGTTGTATACACAAGTCTGGGCCATGGTCTTGACCAGAGTTATAAACAGTAGTGTCACAAGTATACAAATGGTATTTAATTCTACAAAAATGGGTGAGCCGAAAATTAGAATGTAAAGCTACTTTCTGAACAAAATCAACATTTAACTTAGTTTAATCCTTACCAAGGATACAACCTAAATATTTCTTGATCAAATTTCACTGGGATCAAGCTTCCTAACAAATCCTTTTCTTGTTTTCTGAATATACCACAATACTATTTGCTCCCTGCACATCTTCCTTTCAAACAAGGGCTCCTGACTGAACCTTTGGATAAACAGCTTAAGCACTTCTTAATGTTCTTAAAAAAGAACAGCTTGTTAAGTCATCATGTTCAAGGTGAAATGACTTAATGTGAAGCATATGGCTTCCAAAAGGAGCAAAGCAAATGTGCCAAGCTGGAGATAACTTTGATCTAATTACACAAACTACATCAGGTCTGTTATATCACTACAGAAATATTATATGGCATCATTAGAACCATTCTGCAGTTTAAGCAGAAAAGAGATTGTACTAAATTTGTTTGTCGAGTTTTAAAAAAGAAATCGATGAAGAAACAGCTAATGTTTGAGTGGTTTCAGTAACAGTATTGCAAAAAATCAACAATTCTTTTCAATACTCCTCTGGTGGTATAACAGGACCTATGTAGATTATAGATTTATCTCCACACAACACATTTTTAATAACTGTTGGAATAAACACTAAATACAGCACTTGTAAAATACAGAGTTTTACAATATAATACTCGACATGCAATTTCACATATGCATATTGAGAACTAGCTCAAAAGTGACTGGAATTAAATAAATCAATACATTCCTCATTAAGCAGTTCCCTGAGTGGTCCTACAACAATGAAGGACATACTGTACACTGAACTAAAGGGTTAGTTTTCGAAATAAAAGAGTCTTATATCAGTATTTTCCAATGTGGGGTTTGTTTGGATACTTAAGTCATATAAACGGGTGACAACATATCGACAGACCAAGTCTAAGGAATGACTGATCAACACGAATGCTGTTAAGAAAACTGAGTTGCACTAGTATTGCAAACACATGTACACGTGCACGTACACACACACAACTATGCACTTTAAAATTTGTTCATATTTCCAGTTCCCCTACTTTTCTAAACTTACTCCATAAGGGTTTGGGTGTGTCACAACCCACACAGAGCTGAGCCCTCAAATAGAAGTAAGCTTCAAATTAATCATATCCAGTTAATCAGTTTCCTGACAAGCTTCCTTTACCAGCAGGAAGATGACTTTGGGTGGAAGTGAGAAAATGGGACAGGACTAGGAAGGCAAGTGGGCAGGGGAAGAAAGCAGCCACATACCCTCTCAACCATCACCTGGACCCGTACTATAAAAGACACGGGAAGGAGGGAGAAAAAGAGGGAGGGAAAAGGATCCACCAATGGGCCCACTTGTTAGTCAAAATCATAATACCAGTGTGTTATCACTAACAATATGATCACTGTCAATAGTCTATCATTTCTTTACAGTTCTTTTTTTCCCTTAAGTTATATGCTCCTAGAGATGTACAAATTACTATATTTCAAATGACCTGTAATAATTCCTCTTACTGTACTTAAGCCATCAACGTGACACATGGGTTCATTTGTTTCATTTTGCTTTCAATTTTTAGTAAATTTTTTCTCTGCATTTTTATTTAACCTTGTTTTATAATTTTGCAAGACACATAACATGATTCCAAAGTAAAATATACAAACAAGGTACATTCAGAGAAGTCATGCTTCCATCCCTCATCCTCATTCTTTCACAACTGTTTTGATTAAGTTTTGGTTCTTCCATCTATTGTATTTTTCAAAAATCCAAATATTTACACCTTGCTTTTTTCACGTAGTAACATATTTAGGTGATCCACATATACAATGGTACTTCAAAAAGTTCATGGAAAGATTCGTATTATCTTTCAACCAATTCTGTTTTTTCTCAAACTTATTTTTGCCAGTGCATCTTTGGAATATATTCCAAGAAGTGGGAGAATTGAGTCAAAGGGTAAATTCATTTGTAATTTTGCTAGATATTTTCAAATGGCTCTCCACAGGGGTTGTACTAATTTTCAATCCCTCTAATAGCATAAGATGAGAGTGCCCATTTCCTCAGAGCCTTGCCAACAGAATAAGTTGTCAAACTTTCACATTTCTACTAATTTAGGGGGTTGTACTAATTTTCAATCCCTCTAATAGCATAAGATGAGAGTGTCCATTTCCTCAGAGCCTTGCCAACAGAATAAGTTGTCAAACTTTCACATTTCTACTAATTTAAGGTATAAGAAATATTACAGGATAGTTTTATTTTTGCATCTCTCTTAATATGAGCAAGGTTGAGAATCTTCAAATGTCTAAAGGCCATTCACAATTCTTTTTTTAGTGAACTCTGTCCATATCCCCTACCCATTTTTCTTTAAGATTATTGGTTCTTTTCTCACAATTTTCAAAAGGAGCTCTTTATATATTAAGATTAGTTAGCCCTTTGTCTGTATGATTAAAAATTTAAAGTATTTTCTTTCAACTTGTTATTTGTCTTTTTGCCACACCAAAAAAAAAAAGTTTTAAAAAATTTTTATGAAGTCAGATTTATCAATCTTTTCTTTTACTGATTTGAATTTTGACCGAGAGATAAATCTTTCCATTCCCAGGATATAAAATAATTCACCAATATTTATATCCAGTTCTTGTATAGTTTTGTTTTTAAAATTTAAATATCTCATCCATTTGGAATTTAGCCTGGTTTGTGGTATAAGAACATATAAAATTTTATTTTTTTCCATTGGTTTATTCTAGTACCACTTCTTTAAAAAGTCTATCCATCCCAATTGACTTGAGATGCAAGCCTTTAACTTATACTAAATTTGCACATGCAGTTGGGTCTATCTCTGGACTTTCTATTCTGTCTCATTAGTTGGCCTACTCATGAGCCACACCACAGTTTGAATTATGGAAGCTTTAATATGCGTTAATATCTGCTAGGCCTAGCACTTGTTATTGCTCTTCTTTCACAGCGTTTTCCCAGCTATTTTTTGCTTGTTTGTTCGTTCAACTAAACTTTAAATAGAGAAAAAACAGTGGTATTTTTATTGGGATCATATTACATTATCACAGTAACTTGGGAAGAACTGAATTTTTATGAGGTTGAGTCTTCCTACCTAAACACATGGTATGTCTTTTCATTTGTAGGAGCGACTTTTTTTTAAAGATGAGAGATACTACACCCTATTGTTTGCTGATAGGCATGATCCATAGGGAAGAGGATAGTGATGATGCTCAAAAAAGAGTGAGACAAATTCTAAACTGCTGCCCTGGAATGGGTCAGAGGGTGTGTGATCTAGGGCACAACTGCAGAGGCTGGCTGTACAGGTACATGCAGTCACCATGAGTATACAGGGAATGGAGCCAGAGGCTGCTGAGGTGGCAGTCGGTCTCTTAGATTACTTCTATTTTCTCCACAAAACAGGAATCAAGTTTATCAACAGAGTGAGAAGTGGAGAAAAGGTATTGGAGGCTTGAGGGGAAAGGAAAGAAGTATAAATCTGTCATCCAGAAGAAAAAGAGAGCTGGGTCCATAAAAACAGGGTAGGCAAGTTTATCAACAGAGTGAGAAGTGGAGAAAAGGTATTGGAGGCTTGAGGGGAAACGAAAGAAGTATAAATCTGTCATCCAGAAGAAAAAGAGAGCTGGGTCCATAAAAACAGGGTAGGGAAAAGAATCATGCAGAAGGAAAACATCTTCCTGGAATTGCAGAGGATACATTCTGTTGGAAGAAAAAAATCTTTGCACTCACACATTGAAGCCTTTAAACAGGAACAACAGAGAGGCTGCCATATTTGAGGATCTCTTTAAGAAGGATGGCTACAGAATTAAGACATTAAGTGGACATTTTTAAGAGTACCCTTTCACTTTTAAATGATTTCTGCAGCATCTGCATACTCACCACTTCCTCTGAGAACTCATGTTTTTTCACAAATTTTGGTAAATTTCCTTCTGCAGCACTATTTAGTATCTCTATAAGGGTTTCCAACATATTTGACTGGATATGGATTATAATCTGAATAAAAAGAAGAAACAAGCAAAAACAAGACTGAGCCAGTATTGAGAAATATACCTGGGTAGATAATGCACATTTATAAGCACCCATCCTGCTTTGATGGTATTTCCCAATTCATTTGCTTTCGTAAGTTCAAAAAAGTGCTTCAAATATATGCCCACCACCCAAAATTTGCTTTCCAATAGTTAATCAAAGTACCGCAACTTCAAAACACATCTAAGGGTAACAATGGAGAGAGCGTGGATTTTGGAGTCTGACATACTTGGCCAAAATCCTGCCACTGGCAATTACCAGCTATGTGACTCTGGGCCAGGTACTTCATCTCTGACTCTCAATTTCCTCATTTGTAAAACTGAGGAAATACCTTTAGGTCCCACATTTTGGGTTGTTGTGAATATTAGATGAAATACCAGCACACAGGAGGTACTCAAAAAACAAAAATATTAGTTTCCTTCTATCTCCTCTAGATTCAGAAGATAGGAAATTGCAGGCACATAGGTTACTGCAGGCACAGAGTGGAAGCTGTGAAGTACTAATGAGGCACTCCAATTTACACTGTGTCTATTATGGAACATTCAGAACTTGGTACTGTACTATGCTTTCAAAATGACATTACTTACGTACCTTCCATAAGATAGGCACAATTAACGCAAGGAAAAAAACCCACATTTTCGGGCCGGCCGCATGGCTCACTCGGGAGAGTGCGGCGCTGGTAGCATCGAGGCCACAGGTTCGGATCCTATATAGAGATGGCCAGTGCGCTCACTGGCTGAGCGTGGTGCGGACCACAACGCGCCAAGGGTTATGACCCCCTTACCGGTCAGGAAAAAAAAAAACAACCCACATTTTCCTCCCTAATTACCAACATTCACTAGTAAAATTTAAAAAACAGAAAAAGCTTAAAGAAAGTGAGAATAACTCAGAATCACCAACCAATGTTAATTATTTATAATTTGATGTATTATCTTCCAAATGTATAACTTTTTCCCAAAATTTGATACTGCTTTTTGTCAACTATTGTATAATGAACATTTCCTCATAACATTAAGAAATTATGCAAAAA
>NW_007726716.1:320438-416304 GCF_000696425.1 Galeopterus variegatus
CATCTCTCGCGTCTCTTGTCCCATCCAATTCCCACTCCCCCCTCCAGGGTCTGCGTTGAATATCCCGTGGGTCGGGACAGCTGATACCATCAAGGAGGGTCATTATGCTAATGTGGATCAGGGTGGAGAACTGCGTCCTTGCAGAAGCAAGAGGGGTTTCTGTTTAAGTCAGGGGGCTTCTTGTAAAGAAGGGAAGGGGGTAGGGGAGGGGAGGAGGTGGGTGGCGCCATTTTGTACTTGGGCTTATCTAAAGTGGCGCTGGTTGTGTTGCAGATCTATTAAAAACCTCATTTTTAACAAATGCCTAGCAATTCATAATGGAAATATACCATACTTTATTACACTGGTCAACATATATACACTTAAAAAAAACAACAAAAAAACTTGTTAATTTCTTAGACTTAATTCCAGGAGTAAAATTACCAAGTCAAAGGATATAAACATTTTTAATGCTCTTGATCCTTTCAAAAGGCAGTTTTCTGTTAGAGATACTCCTTTTTTTATTGAACCAACTGTATCTCACCAGTCTATTCTGTGACATTTTATGTTTCCTGAACAGTGAATCAGGATGAGGGGTATCTTGAAGAACAGAATGAAATGACTCTAAGTAGACTAAATCCAAACAATCTGAGCTAAATTCATTGTTCTGAAGCACAGGCAAATCACGAGCAACTCTCCATGGGTCTCCTGCATTTCTTCATTTTGCGAGCAAAAGCACTAACTGCCTTTACTTCTGACTACCTTTATTTCAGACTACCTTTTCAAGGATGTTTGCATAACTAACAGTCTTGGAAGACAGACACAGTGTCTCATCAAGAGCAAAGGGCAGACATGCTTCCTGCACCTTATAAGAGATCTTAGATCCCTAAACGCAGGGCTCCTCTCTTAAAATGCAAGCTCCTGTGTGTGCAAGAGGCATATAGACCTCTTCCTGTTGCCCTGTGGTAGGGACTCAGGGAACTGATGTGAAAATCCTAATACTCTGGCTACTGCTATCGCTATAATAAACTGTTCTTCATCTCTTGGTGTCTTGTGCACTCCATTAGATCCATCCCTGTGGTAGGGACTCAGGGAACTGATGTGAAAATCCTAATACTCTGGCTACTGCTATCGCATAATAAACTGTTCTTCATCTCTTGGTGTCTTGTGCACTCCATTAGATCCATAAAACTGGGGCAGGCTAACTCCTTAGCTTGCAAGTACAATAAAATCTCTGACCCTTCACAGTTCTTAATACCCTTGTTAATAAAAACCGATCCCAATTTGTTTGGCAGTGGTCTGTCCTCTCTAGGGCAAGGACAAGTCTACTTTGTTGAATGCTACATCTCCAGTGCCTGGCACATAGATGGCCCTCAATAATAATAATGAGAAGGGAAGTATGGGTCCCTAGCAACTTACAAAGATAAATCATCTAGGGTCCTATGCCAGAAATTATGTGTTCCTGGGAGATTTCAACTTTTCTTCATCAGCTTTCCCAATTTCTCTCCCTACCTCCAGCAACCATCTTTGATTCAGTAGGGATTTCAAGAATAAGGTTCACTACCTTAAAATAAACTGATGAAGGGCAATACGCATGAGGCAGTTACACAAAAGATAAAGAGAAATTTTAAAGCTAGGGGCTTGTCTCAAACCAAAGACTCAGGGTACAGTTGAGGAAAACTGAAGCAGGGTATGACACACTGCTTGAATCTTACAGATTTCAAATAAAAGACTAGAGGAATTGAATTAGAAAGGAACAGGGGCAATTTTGGTAGGAAAAACTATTTAAAGAACACATACTTCCTGCCTCTCTGATTTTCTGAGGACTTAGGAAATGATAACAAGCCACTGGAAACCTTTGACCAAAAAAGGGAACAGAAGCCCTGAGCATACAGAAATTTGCATTTTTGTTTCTTTTATTTTCTTTTAAAATTTGTTGCATTTGAAGCAGAATATCATAGTGTGGTAAAGACTGCTAGTTTGCTAACCAATATCCATTCTCCCCTTCTTTTTTGATAACAGAACTCCCTAACTTTAATTGATGCTGTCATGTACAGGACTCAAAGACTGTATTTCTAAGTTTTCTTTGCAATTAAGTGTGCTCGTGAAATTAGGTTCTGGCCAATAACATGTAAGTACAAGTTGTTGGGTGAGACATTTGGAAAAGCATCTTTAAAAGGGACCAACTTTTTTGTCCTCTCCAATTTTCCCTACTTCTTGTTAGAACAGGGACGTAATGTATAGAAGTAATGTGCTTAGGATGGCAGAGTGGAAATACAGAAAAAGGCCAGGTCCCTGATGACATCATGGAATAATGGAAATAAGCCCTGTCTACTTTCCTACCTGTGCAGCCTAGGAGACTTGGAAAAGAGCGTTAAAACACTGTGTTAACAAATAATAATAAAAACAGCAAAACTAACCACTTGTCAATTCCCCTGCAAGGTAAATTCACTTCCAAAATGAATCTCCACTTGGAGAAATGCCAGATTTCTAGAGAAATGATTAGAATTCAAACAGAATCAGTGTTGGTCTCTGCTGCTTTCAGACATATTTGGAAGTGGAAATTAACCCTTTGATACCAAACAGCATTGCTAAAAAGGGCCTATAGTTCTTTTGAGACTGATGGGTTTAAATTCAGACTAAAGGGGCAGAGTCAACACATGTGTGCCTTGATGAGATCATCTTGCTAAATTGAGGCAGTAGGGAGCAAGTTTTAGCTGGGAAGATAGGAACCCAGCCCCTCTGTGTCATATTGGCAGCAGGAGCAATTTAGATAAAAAGAAAATTAAGTTAGAAGGAAAATTAGGTAAGTACAAATTCCAATTGGCAGCAGCAAAAGATTTTAGCATAAGGTATTAATTTTTAAAGTAGATCAGAAAAAAACACTTCATTTATTTGCTAATACTGACTGAACAGCCTCTCTAATATTTGTCAGTTTTCCATTTCTTAATAATTAACAAATTGCCTTGAAGGATTTCAAGCAGATGACTCAGCTTTGGAGAAGCTAAGGCCCATTAAGTCATTTTTTAAAAACATGCTCTAATAACAGGGACCCAGAATTTGAAAGATTACTAAAGTTGAGAATGGCAACCATCTCTTTTTCAACATCCCTGAAGAAAATGAAACAGGTTTATAATGTAACATGAGAAATTCAGATTGGACATTTGGAAGAATTTCCTGAGAATTTTTAAACAATAAAACTATCTTTAAGTTTCCAAACAGTGGGTAATTCTGTAACGCAGTTCGTGGAGAGGATGATTCATATTCAAGATCAATTCAAGGTTCCTTACATAGTCCTTGCCTGAAACATTCCCATCCCACCCTGTTTCTCGGCTGACTTTCCTTTCCAATTGTCAGAGAAAAGGAGCTGCTCCCACTCCCTGGCCCACGAGCACCACGCTCTATCCACATACTCTGCATTTCTCCTCCTACTGGGAATGGACAGCTTCACTCTTGGCATGCTCATGTTTTATGTCCACCAAAGCACTTTCTTGTTTGAAAAAAAATCACTGCTAGATTCTTGTAATAACTGAGAGATAGGCAAGGACTGAAAGAGATGAGGAATCTAAATCCACAGAAGTGAATTACCCGTGATAGTGGCAATCATGATTTTTGACGTCCAGTCCTGTGTTCTTTTCCTTATTCTGGAGGAGCAGCTAGTCCCAGTCCTGGGTAAAGAAGGCACAATCCTCCTCATCTCTATAGGTCTGGAGTGGTGGGGAAACCCTAGGCTTCACAGAGTTGTTTGTGTTAAAATCCTGACTCTGCTACTTAATTAGCTGTGAAAATTTGGATAATTTACTTATCCTTGAACCTTCATTTTCCAATCTGTAACATGGAGAAATAATGTTTTGACAGGGTTGTATAAAATGAACTAATAAATGTAAGGAACCTAGCAATGTTACCTTAGCTAAATTAAATTAAAACCCTACCTATCTCTCTCTCTTAAAGTTCTCACCACCAATCCTTATTAATCCCCCCAACTTCACTTCAACTCTGGGAAAAGCTATTAATGATCCAAATGCTCTCCCCATGCTCTCCTATATTTCTTTCCTACCTGATACCATTTAAATAGCGTTAGCTTTAGTGGAAGTCTTTTGCCAATCTCAGCAATTCAACTTCTGTTCATCATGAAATTAGCACATCTCCAGGCTACTCTCTCTCTCAGAAGCAATTATATTCTGGGATACCAGAGCTGTCCATATCCAGTAGAAAGTAAAGAAGATGATCAAAGATGTATGGTGTCTGCTGGAAGACCAGGCTTACTGGTATTGTTGGTTCAAAAGACCTGAATTTTTGGACTCTGGACCTTCGCCAGCCTTGGCCTCTCAGACCTGCCTGAGCCTGTGAACTCTGCAGGCTGACCCACCTGCTCTGACATGCAGTTTCTGCTTTGGCCCCCAGTCTTAGAACAAGGGCTATCTGCAGTGGGGTATGGCAGGGCGGGCTCTCAACCCATCTGCAGGCTGACCCACCTGCTCTGACATGCAGTTTCTGCTTTGGCCCCCAGTCTTAGAACAGGGGCTATCTGCAGTGGGGTATGGCAGGGCGGGCTCTCAACCCACTTGGATTTCTACACAGTTACTATTTCTTCCCTATCTTTTCTAATGTTTCCTCTGCCTCACCCTTAAAGCCTTACAAACTCCTTTCTGAGTTCTCTTTCTTCCCTTTGGCATTCATCGGTTCATATCAGACCCATTGCAGGGTGCATACAGATAAGCTCTGAACTGACAGCTTTGACACTCATCCCCTCTCCAGGTACCTGCCCTTTGTAAACTCAAGTCTCTTTGTGGATATTTTTCTAATATTTAGTCTCTTTCCTTCAAAACTCATCTCTTTTTTTTTCCAGGTTCTCCATTAGCACTGTCTCTATCTGCCTGGTTCATCCTTCCTTCATGTGAAAAAGCATTCTGAAAAGTTAATGTGAGGTCCAACATAAGGTATTCTTATCTCAGACTTCTTGTCCAACCAAAAAAGTCTCCAAAGTTTACCATAAAGGCTTATCTAGTCCTTCTGTTGAAAGTCATCTGTGCACTGGTGTGGGGGTAACATTTGAGGATAACCACTATGGGCAGAACTGAAAATCATCATTATCGGGCTGGCCCGTGGCTCACTCGGGAGAGTGTGGTGCTGATAACACCAAGGCCACGGGTTTGGATCCTATATAGGGATGGCCGGTTAGCTCACTGGGTGAGCGTGGTGCTGACAACACCAAGTCAAGGAGCTACTTTAAGTGTAGCTTAAGTACATTATCTTTATCTTTATCATTATATTTAAGTGTTACTATTTCTCCCATGGCCCTGGAAGCTTGGAGTTATGCCTAATTCCTATTGGATTCTACAATTTGTTACAAGTGAATATTTCTTTTTATTCAACTTAACCTCATGTCAAACAAAGACTACCAGTATTAGCAAACATTCTTTGAACACTGACTACTTGCCAGGTACTATGCTAATTACTTTATCTGCATTATTTCTTTCAATACTCACAACAAAAGGATAGCTACTATTACCACCAATTTTCTAGATATTTCATTCATTCAACAAATGCATAATGAATACCCACTCTGCCAGGCTTTTTTTCCCCCTCAGGGGCTAAAAATAGAACACTGGTGGAGATAGTTCCTGCTGTCATGGAGTTTATGTTTTCTGTGTTAATTGAGAAAATGGGACTTGGAGGGTTTGAGGGAGAGCTAGCAGATAGAATAATTATACTGCAGTTCGAATCATTCAGGAAGAAAAACTTTGATGGAAGAGTCAAAATTACTGTTTCAGATTAAAGGAAATTAGGGTCCTTAGAGGTGAAGTAACTTACCTAAGGACTCAGAGCCAGAAAGAGGTGGCAACAATTAATAATTTATATTTTTTAAACAGAAGCCTCACCAAAAACAATCTCTCAACAAAGAATTCCCTTCTATCTCTATCCCTCCACTCCCATTGGCCTGTCCTCCTCCAGAACATTGCTCAACAATGATTTCCTCCCTACAATCCCCTTAGTTTGCTCCCACTGGCCAGCCCTGTCTTTCCCTTCACTCCCCCATCTTGGACTACTCCACCAGCTCTGATCTGTTATCCTAGTTTGTGCCACACTAGTATTTACACATTTCTGTTCTTTTGAAAATGTTTTCCTCATCTCAACCCCTTGACTGTTTCAGGAGATTAAAAGCTCTTGAAAGTTAGGGGCTTTTCTTTTGCAACCTCCCACAACACAGATGGACTCAGCATACAAGTAGTGCCTCAGTAGGGACTCGCTGAATGGGGGCTGTTGTGTCTTTAACGACAAAATAGCTCTTTTTTCCATTGGTCCAAGGAGGTTTAGGTGACTTGCTGCTCAAAAATTGGGAGTGATAATAGGACATGCTTTGAACTTTATTATTGGTGTGAATCCTGTGAATCTGTGAGGAATTTAAAATGTTGTTCTTTGTTCATAGTTTTAGGGATTAAGGTTTTGCATGTCTTGGTGGTACAGTGCAGCCCCTTGCTGACCCAGACAACAAGGCCCCAAACAAGTCACACAAGTAGCCCAGATAAGTCAGGGGGGTGCAGACTGGCAACATAATAAGAATGAAAGTAGCTAGCATTTACTCAATGCTTACCATGGGTCAGACACTATTTTATGCACTATAGGTGCTCATTAATCACAAAGATGCCATAAGTTAGGTGCCATGGATGGGATGCAATTAGCATGCAGCTTTCTTTTAAGGCCCAGCAAAGAGACTGGAGAGTCCATCTCCATTCCCTCCTTCTTTCTACATCTACAGCCTTCTTAGTCATGTCTCATATATGCAGCATCTAGCCATGTTTTATATCTGAGCATATCTACCTTTCCCACCTATTTATAAACTCCTGGAATCAACAGCTGTGTTTACTCATCTCAACAGGGTGATACTGTAACTTTCACATAGAGAAATAAATGACTGTTCATTTGAATTGAATGAAGACCTTGGGAGATCAAGTCACTGTACACAGACAAAACATTTAAACATTTTGTTACATCTCAAATCTTACTTTAAACCATAAAGAAGTCACTTACATTTAAATTAGTGCAGGTTACGCTTTCTGGATACATGATTTGAGAAAACATGGACATAGCTTTTGCCACCTGGTTCTAGAAAAAAGAACAAGAACATTACTCTGCTATGATAAAGACCATAAAAGGAGGATATTCCTATTCATGGGGTCCCAGGGTTTTGAAGTAACACAAAGAAAAAAAGTTGTTTGGTAACCCAAAATAAACATCCCATAAAATGTTTCATCCAGTGGCATATTATTGAACGTTTTAACAACCTTCCTGAGTCCAGTTTTTAAATGGAGGCATAAAGTTGGCATTTCTCCTTCTCTTATTGGAATCAGCTAAAAAAAAAAAAAATCAGGAATGAGAAGCAAATGAAAACCCTGTCTTTGACATAATTGGGACAGAGTAACCTCAGACCACACTTGTAGGAGCACTGCAAGAAACTCTGGAGATAGAACCTGGGGAGATTCAGGAGAGAGAAACAAGGGACACTGCTGCATGTCTCAGAAAGAGCTGACAAAGTACAGTTCTCAAAGGGGAGGGCATGACCTCAAGTACAAAAGCTAAATTCCTGTTTATAATGATGGGAAGAGAGTTTAGGACTAGTAAGGAGAACTTCTCTGGATCCTTGTAGTGGTGGAGGGAAGGCTAATGAAGGATTTCCATAGATGGGCTATATTTAAAAGGGGCAGTTATGTCTCTGGGAGGCAGCAGAGAAGAAATTGCTCACTGAAAACCACCTCAATGCCTATTCCCATTGGCCAGGGAGAAATAAAGCCTGTACATACTTGTGGACAAAACTCTAAGTTATATAAAGAAAAATCATGCCGGTTTAGAACAGGGCTCTGGTCTCTTTTTCCCTGACGTGAATCTTCTGTTAATGGCTGGTGTAAGAGAAACACATTTGTTAATGATGAATAATCAAAAAAGAACCAACACATGACCTCCACAAAGACAAGACCAAAAAAAGGGAACACAGTTAAACCAAGTAACAAAACATTTAGCAGATGAAGAAACCTCAATATAAAATGTTTCCATGGATACAGAAGACAGAAATAAGAAAAATGAACAAGATCATGTCAATCAGAAGTGGGAAAAAATCAGACAGGCCTCAGATTTCTTCACAACAATTCTATACTAGAAGACAGAAGAGCAAAGTCTAAGAAAACATTAAGAAAAGCCGGCATCACCTAAAAATTTTAAATCTGGCCAAACTACAGTTCAAGTACAAAAAAAACCCAGGAGATAAAATAATTTTAAATATCAAGAACTCAGGGAACATTGTTCCCCCGAAAAATTTACTATAAGACACACTTCAGCCAACAAAGAGAAGCCTGGAAAACAACAGCAAAACAACTAGCAGTGAACAATGAACCCATTTAGCTGTGTATACGACTAAAGCACATTACAGAACAAAGTGTAAATGTTGTTCACCTAGACAATGAAGAAATAAGAATACTAACATAAGTCAGGACGAAAGGGAAAAAGAAGATAGAGAAAGTACCCCCATTTCCTCATCTTTAAAAAATATCATTTAAAGCTGACAAAGTAAGTATATTTAAAAGAAAAGTGAACACTATGAAAGATACAATATCAACTAAATTGGGTGGAAGAGGAAAATAAGAGGTAAAAGAAAGGAAATGTGCTAATTTTACTGTCACTTATACTAGGAACTTAATAGGATTGTTAAAGGAATTAGACGATTAAGAAAATTAAAAACTTATGGTTTTAAAGTAAACACTGGGCCGGCCTGGTGGCGCACTGGAGAGTGCGCCGCTTGAGAGCACTGCGGCGCTCCCGCCGAGGGTTCGGATCCCATGTGGAGACCGGTTCCTGCTCACTGGCTGAGCGTGGTGCGGGTGCAGCACCGAGGGTTGCAATCCCGTTGCCGGTCCCCGGTGCGAGCACGACACCAAGGGTTGTGATCCCGCTACCGGTCAGTAAAAAAGACAAAAAGGAAAAAATAAAAATAAAAAAGTAAAAAATAAAGTAAACACTAGAGGAAAAAATACAAATCACAGAAAACAACCACACGGCATAAGATTTTTGAAAGTTAAAAAAATGGAAAGCATCAAATAAAATGAGACCTAAGATCACATAAATATAAATGGGTTCTAATGAAAGAAAGACTAGCATCGTGTTATAAAGCAAAGTTGAAATTTATGCAGTATTTAAGAGATACACCTAAAATAAAACAATTCAGAAAGACTGCCAAAAAAAAAAGATAGGAAAAGGTGTATATCAGGCAAATACAAACCTAATCAAAACAAAGACAAAAGCACAAACACACACAACAGAGGTGGACATATTAATATTAGATAAGGTTGAATTCAGGGCAAATGCATTAGATATGACTAAGAAAGGCACTTTATGATGCTAAAGTGAGAAATTCACAATGATAATATAATGATGATGTATATCAGTGGTGCACCAAATGGTATAATTTACACGCACATAAAGGAAAAACTACAGGAGTTACAAAAGGAAATAGAAACACATGCCTTAGAATAGACTTCAATTCATCTCACTCTGCTCATGGCAGATTAAGAAGGCAAGACAATTTCCCTGGACAGAGACTGAAGCTTAGAAAGTTTAAGAAATAATCGTGACCCAGTGGAAGCCTGGTAAGTGTGTATCCTCTTAAGTCTTTGTTCTTCAATGACTTTTCCCAGCAATTTATGGAAATGGATCACCCTGATATTTTGATTTCTTATGAATTTCTCCTGCCATATTTTACCAGCTGGGTAAATAACCCAGGCTTGGTTATTACTTTTCTGCCATAAAATTTCCTCTTACTATATGTCAAACATGTTAAGTATTTCATATTTTTTAGGCCTCAAAATAGGGCATCTCATAGTTGTGGCTCATCAAGAGAGGGGGTGTTCCAGGGTTCTAGCTCTGTGTCCTTCACTGAGGTCTGACCTCAGGGAGGTCCCCTCTTCTCTCTAGGCCTCAGGTGCCTCCATCTGTCCAGTAATGGAGGAAGCTAAATGACTGCTGAAGGCTCATCCAAGTAATAGTGGTTGGGTCTAACTGTGAAACAGATGATGAACCCCACTTCTGCAATGGACTGACCCAGAAGTCCTCACTCATCTAAGGTGAATTCAGTCTTTAAACTGCTCTCTGAGAATGTTACATAATAAACTGATCATTTGCAATTTTCCTGTTAATTTCTTGAGAAATTTCTCCCAGAGTGCAGCTTCCCTCCTGATTCTCCACAGGATCTTGGCCAACCCCTTCTAAATAGAAATACATGTTAGGTGCTCAACTGTAAATGGAAACATTCTTTGCAAGCATAGATATAGATGTAGGTTGCCATGGCAACAAAGGCCTTGGTCTCTTTGTGGGGATTTTTTCCTTACAATACAGTCAGAAGGAAAAGATAAAATAAAAGCAAGAACAAATGAAAGTAGTAAAGTCTTGCCTACTCCCAGTTTACTAATGTGCAGCCCAAATCCTTACCTGATTCAGAGCTAATGCCACCACAAAACAATATGCTCTCCTGGAGAGAACTTCGCCTTTGATTAGAGCTTCTTCTCTTAATGTAGTACAGATTTTAAAAGATTCGGGACTATTCTGTGCGGAGACAGGTTTGATAAATGTCATGAACTTTTAAGTTTAATAAAATGATTAACAGTGCTCAATATTTCAGATTTCCTTTTGTAAGAATTTCCTAGAGCCTATCTTAAGCTACTGAAAAAATTAAACTCCATATAGAGACTATTTTCAAATATAAATTAACTTTATTACTAAAGCTCTCTATTTTCTGACTTGGGGCACTTTTCACCAGCAAACATACAGGTCTCTTTGTATCTGGGCAGGCTAGTCTCTAGATACAGGCACCAAAATGTAAGTGTAGAGTCAGCCTGCTACTGTATTAAATAGTATAGTAAAGCTCAGCAACACTAGGAAACTTTTCCTGGGGGGGATTTCCAGTCTGAAAACATCCAAAAAAGTTAAATGTTTGAAAACATGAACACTAACTTAAACATAAATTATGAAAGACTCCCATGAAAACAGAAACCTTAGGGAAAAAAAAAAAGCCATTAATATGAGTCACACACAAACCAGCAAAACAGCAATGCTAAAACCAAATCCTCTTCCTTTGAGCACGAACATGAACACTAACTTAAACATAAATTATGAAAGACTCCCATGAAAACAGAAACCTTAGGGGAAAAAAAAAGCCATTAATATGAGTCACACACAAACCAGCAAAACAGCAATGCTAAAACCAAATCCTCTTCCTTTGAGCACGTCACAGTGGATCAGGTTTATGAGAGCAGCTTCAGCTGTGCATCTATGTCTACCTGTCATGGCATGACTCAGCCCAAATCCTCAAAGTAAAGACTGAATTTGATGAGAGAGGACAGTTCCCAGAATTGACTTGGAATTTGTACTGGCTGACGAGCTCAGTTTTCCAACTCATCTACACTGAGTGAAACAAGTTATTCTTGGACATAAGACAGGGGAAAATATTCCTCTGGCCCTACCTAAGTAGCAGAACTAAATTCTCTCCACTTCAGTATATACTCAGGGAGGCATTCCTAAGTAGGCCAGAATATTGGGAATCACAATGCTGAATGACTGATGCTCTAGTGTTGTGTGTTTTGTTGGCCTCCCATTTCACAGAATTATATAACTGGAAAGGACTATCTAATCTGGAGGTCAGCAAACTATTATTGCCTTTGAGACAAATCCAGCCTACAGATAATAATGGTACTTACATTTTCAAAGGCTTGTAAAAATAAAAACGAAGAATATGTGACGGAGACTGTATACAGGAGAGACTGTATGTGGCCCCCAAAGCCTAAAGCATTTATTATCTGGCCTTTTATAGAAAAGTTTGTTGGCCCCTGAATGGAATCCTCTCATTTCACAAATGAGGTAAGTGATCAGTTCAGAGCTATATAAGCCAGTTAATAAAATTGAGCCTGGATTCCCAGTTTCTCAATTTCCAGTCGGGTTTTTTTTTTCCACTGTACCGGATTGAATTATGTCCCCCCAAAACTCATGGAAGCTTGAATTGTATCCCCCACGTTTTATGTGTTAGAAACTTAGTCCCCACTGTGACTGTTAAAGGGGTGGGAAATCCTATTACGGTAATTGAAAGGTGGAGCCTTGAAGAGGTGATTGGATTGTGGGACCATGCGGTAGTGAATGGGTTGAAAATGGTGGTCAGGGGTGTGGTTCTGAGGGCTTTAAAAGAAGAGGAGAGTCTGTCTCTCTCTCTCTCTGCTTCCACCATCTTGCAATGTGAGACCTCTGGTTCGCTGTCACCACCACCAGATGGACTTTGGACTTCCCAGCCTCAGAAACTATAAGCAATAAATGTCATTTTCTTTATAAATCACCCAGTTCCCAGTAATAAGCAACACAAAATAGATTAATACATCCACTATAACTCAGCTGGCCCCCTTGTTTTGGAAAGCTGGTACTGCTAAACTCTTTAGGAAAGTTTTTCAATAGCCCATGTTCTTCTGCTTTGTTTGGTCCCTCCTTTTCAGCATAAAAAGGTTTGGTTATCCAGATTTACAAATTTTAAATGGTATAAATTGCTACAGTAAAGAACCTTGGTCATTTCACTATTACAGTTATCATTCATTCATTCCATGAATATTCAAGAAATAGTTTCTATGTATAAGAAACAATCCTGGTAAGATAATGATATAAGAATTTATAAGTCATGGTCTCTGTCCTCAAAGAATTCATTTGAATGTCACATACATTTATTAAAGACCTATTGGGTACCAGGCACTGTGTTAAGTGCTGGGATAAAAAGAAGCCTCAAGGAGCTCACACTCCAGTGGGAAGAATGGAACCTGCATCTACTAACTGCAACACTAGGCAATGTTAAAAGTACCAGGTATGTGATACAAATAGAGCACAATCAAGGGATATTTGGAGGAGATAAACATCACTTCCAGCTTTGGTGATCAAAAAAAACTCCACAGATGAGGACAAAGTAGATCTTGAGTTTGCCACTGAAGGATGGTAAGATTTCCATAGGACAGGACAACATGGAATCTAGTACAGACCAGCATGCAAGATGACTCTGAGGCAGAGTTTGAACCCCACATGCTACCTCTTGTTCTCACTGTCTACACAATCACCAGCCAAGGGTGAAAGATGGTAAGATAAAATTGCTTTTCCTATGATAAAACGGTCTGATGTGGCTAACTTGAGTTTTCTAAAAACAAATACATTTAAAATTGAAATATTTGCACCAGATGGAAAACAGCCTTCAGAGGAACTGAATTTTATTTGCAGAGAAAAAAAAAAAAATCCTCTCTCAAACACTACCCACAATGCTCTGAAAGTTAAGGGGAAATAGTCTTACCAGTTTGTAGCAAATTGCAAAAGCAAGGACATAGGTATCTTTGCTGAACTTCACATCTTGGTTTTTCATTTCTATCAATACTTCCAATGCACCTGCCAAAAGTGAGGAGTGGGCCAGCAGTGTTAAATACACTATAGCAAGGTCAGAGTTCCCCTATTGTTGATCCCCAAAGCTCTAATCTGTTCAGCACCATCTACTAAAAAGCATATTTCAGTATAATCAAGGCTATTTCTCAAAGTTATGTAACTATTAACTAAATGTTAAAATAAATTATCAGGTCAGACAGAAGGAACTAATATTTTAACACATGCTACAATTTTAGCATATGTAAAATCTGGGATGTTTAGTTTAAGGTACAATGTGCAATGTAATAGTGTTTTCAAACATAAAGAATAAGGTTTCGATAATTCGGCCACTCATCAGGAATACAAGAATCATTTTTGTATGGTCCATTTTTTTTTTCCAATTGCTATATCAGCAAAGACAGCAAAATTTTTCAGCAAACATGAATTGTAGTACTTACTTTTATATTTGCCTTTGATAAATAACATATCCATCAAAATATTGAATGACGTGCAGTCTGAGAAGAAACCTCGTAAATGCTAATGAAGAAAAACAATACATTTGGTTAAAAGTTAAAACCGTTAAGGAGTTACTTATACTATATCTTATCTATCCAAGACTTAGTTTTCTGCATACGTTATTCATTTGGCCTCCTGCCTTCTCTAATAAATCTCTGTATGCCAAGGGCTTCTTTTTGAAAAAAGTTAAAATGCTGCCCACTCTCTTGGCTGTCATGCCTTTGGGAATGGACACAATGAATGAGAGCAAGAGGTACTACAAGAGATCTCTTTGTTTCACAAACATAGTGAAGAATGCCTTTATGAAATGTCGCTCTGCCAGGCTTCAGAGAAAAGAAGCAAGTCAATTAACCTTGGCAGGGTGGTCCTGAAACCTGGGTGTGAGCTGTTAACATGAAATGGCAGCTATAAATATACTTGAGGACTAAGGCAGGAGGATCTCACACAACTATGGTCCTCTTTGGGCAAACAGATAATATTGCACTGATTACTCACTTTTTGAAATAATTCAATAAAACAGTGGTTCTCAACACTTTTTTCAATGTGTATTTACTTATCTTAATTGACAAATAAAAAGTACATATATTTATCGTGTACATGTTGTTTTGAAATATGTATATATTGTGGAATGGCTAAGTTGAGCTAATTAACATATGCATTACTTTACATACTTATCATTTTTGCAGTGAGAACACTTAAAACTTAGCAATTTTGAAGAATACATTGTTATTAACTATACTCAACATGTCTTATAACAGATCTCTTAAAGTTATTCCTTCTATCTAACTGAACTTTTGTACCCTTTGACCAACATCTCCCCAAAGTCTTCTCTATGTTTTTTTTTTTTCCCTTTTTGTCTTTTTTCGTGACCGGTAACAGGATCACAACCCTCGGTGTTGCGTCCGTACTGCGACTGGCAACGGGATCGCAACCCTCGGTGTCGCGCCCGCACCGCGCTCAACCAGTGAGCGGACTGGTCTCTGTATGGGATCCGAAGCCTCAGCGGGAGCGCCACCACGCTCCCAAGCGCCACACTCTACCGAGTGCACCACCGGGCTGGCCCTTCTCTACGTTTTTAATTCCATGGTAATGTGACACATCATATTCAAATATGCCACTAAATACCTTGCTCAAGTTTGTTCTTTTTTGAGAGCCTACCACACAGACCCTGTTCTAGGTGCTGAGAATAAAGAAATAATATAAACAAGACATACACGCTGCCCTAAACTCTGGTGGGGTTTATAATATAGTGGAGCTTAAATTCTGATGGGGAGACAATGAATAACTGAATTAAAAAAGTGAAAAAATATATATAATTTCAGGTATCAATAAGGGCTACAAAGAACAATGAAGCAGGACAGAGAGACAGAGAGGATGAATGGGAGGTGGTCCGGGAAGGCTCTCTAGGAGACCTCAAAGAACTGAGGGAGAAAGCCTCTGTGATGATGGTGGAGAGCACTCTTCTTAGAGGCACGCCTACCACACAGACCCTGTTCTAGGTGCTGAGAATAAAGAAATAATATAAACAAGACATACATGCTGCCCTAAACTCTGGTGGGGTTTATAATATAGTGGAGCTTAAATTCTGATGGGGAGACAATGAATAACTGAATTAAAAAAGTGAAAAAATACATATAATTTCAGGTATCAATAAGGGCTACAAAGAACAATGAAGCAGGACAGAGAGACAGAGAGGATGAATGGGAGGTGGTCCGGGAAGGCCCTCTAGGAGACCTCAAAGAACTGAGGGAGAAAGCCTCTGTGATGATGGTGGAGAGCACTCTTCTTAGAGGCACGAAGCTTACATGTCTGAGAGAGAACAAACAGGTCCAGAGAAAAGGGAGCAAGGAAGGTGGTGAGTGGTAGGAAAGGAGATACCAAAAAGGGGTCCTCTAGGTCATGGTCAGCAGTCTGAATTTTCTTCTAAGTGTGATGGAAAGCCACCAGAGCAGCCCTGACTGGTGGAAAGGTATCTTGAGCCACGAGTGTGAGCTATGAAATGTGATTCTAAATTTTCTAGTAGCCTCATTAAAAAATGTAAAAACAGATTCAATAATGTTATTTAACTCACTACATCCAAAATATAATTTCAATATATAATCAATATAAAAAATTATTATGATACTTTGCATTCTCTTTTTCATAGCAAGTATGTGAAACCCATCATATATTTTACACTTATGGCACATGTAAATTTGGTCTAGCCACAGGCAAGTATGTGAAACCCATCATATATTTTACACTTATGGCTCATGTAAATTTGGTCTAGCCACAGGCCAAGGGCTCAATTGATAAGTGTGGCCAGTGGCTACCAAACCGGCCGCACTACATAGTTTTGAGTATGGAACATAACAAGTTAGGGTAGAAGCAGGATTAGGACTTATGTCACTCTAATTCAGTTCATTCTACTGCTCCAGAAAACTTCCTTATACATGAGTTTTTCAAACACAGTAGGTTAAGAAAAAAATTTTACTTCCATTTTTTTTTTCTTTTTGTCTGTTTTTATCACCACATTTATGGCTGTGATTTATTACAGTGAAATTTGGGTTTTCTTTCAATTATAACATTACACATGTTTATTAGAAAAAGTCAAACAGTGCAAAAATATATAAGGCAAAAATTGAGAATTTTTATAATTCTACCCCCGAAGATAAGCAGTAGTTTAATGTGTATATTTCCAGATTTCTAATACATATATACTAAAATGTAAATATGTATTTTTTTTTTAGAAAAACAATAGGATCATACTATACCATTCTAAAACTACTTTTCTCTGCTTACTAATATATTATGGTCATTTTTCTAATACATGGGTGTCCTTGAAGACGGGCAAGCCTAAACCACATACAGAATACTTTATATGCAAAAGAGTAAGAGGCAGAAGAACAATTTAGTTTGTTAAGGAAGTTCCTAAATGCTAAGATGTACCTTATGGCCAGCCCCAGGCCCAAAATTTAATAAGTGTTTCTGACCATGGATGCATTTATGTCTCTAGGTCCCAGCTTCCTCATTAGAAATGATAATAGTATCTACCTCATCAGGACTATTGTGGGAAACAAATGAAATGAAACACGTAATGTGCATAAGCATAATGCTGAGGACACAGTAAACATTCATTAAACAACTGTAAAAATAATTATTTTATTTTTGATTTTAGGAAAAGGAAATCATAATATATGTAAGCATTTTGAAAATGGAAAAGCACTTTACAAATGTAGTCTTCAACCAGAAGTAACAATACAAAAATGACAGTGAGCTCAGATGAAGAACAGGAATGGCAGTCTTCAAAGCCTGTCAAAAATGCTTCTCTATTGAAAGTGCCCGAGAGAATGTACATCCCAGGTCGACACATCCAAAACAGGTAGGCTTCTTGCACCTACACCTCTTCTACACCTCTCTGTAGAGACCTACTCCTCTTTATGTGGGCTGACTCCAAGGAAACTTTAAAAATGCAAGGAAGAGCTCATTCATTCAGCCCAGTGGCCTTTCTCTGAATCTAACCCAGGAATAATGTACATGGAAGAGATGCTTTTCCTAACATCACCAAAAACACCATATCCTTGACATAAAGAAACCATGTTAGCAGGGAAAGCAATCGGGAAACAATAACCTGGTCTTTGATGAGCTCCACTGCAGATTCCTCAAGATCCAACTCGTAACACAGTCTCATGAAAAGTGGTCCAAACTTATATTCCTCCAAAGTGACATTTCTGTTCTCTGTGTGGTACCTGGTAAAGAAAATGAGAAAATGATTCAGTGAGATGCAGGAAAAAGAACAGACATAGACCTGACAGGCACTCTGCTAGGCACTGGGGGCACAATTAAGAATGAGGTACTCTCACAGTCTGGAGGGGAAAAAGTGGAGATTTGAAGACAATAAGAGGAATCCTGGAGTGCAGAAGTATGCCTGGCATTTAAACAAACAAACAAATAAACAAACAAACAGGGTTTGTTAGAGGCCCACATGGCCTGTGAAATACAAGAAAGAGAGGAAAGATGTACTTTGCAACCATTCTCTAAATTTAGCAACTACCCACTGGAACTGAGTATGAGCATATGTTAGGGAACAGCAGGGATCTCACATTTATAAGTGCATCAGAAGGAGCCCCGTCCAAAGGAGAACAGGAGAGAAGAGTGCAGCGATGCTCTGTGCTCAAGGCTGGCTTCATCCCCATATAGGACAGCAGACAACCAACAGACATGCCTTATAATTTATGGCAAACTCTGCTTTTCTAAGGTCTGGTAAAGTCAGATGTGAGCTATGATCACCTAACTAAACAAATTAAATGCTGTTTTGAAACTTTAAGTTTTAGGAAAAGTGTAATTTCAAGGACAGTGGCACGTTATATGTGGCTTGAGATTTTTATGGGCAGCCAGTCTGTCAGTTAGACCTGCAGAACTGTAAATCACTAGCATAAATTTACTTTCAAAAACCAATTCCTTCTGCTTTAGACACCAAGAGGACAATCTGGTGACAAAAGAAGCACCTCATATTACATGTAAATAAGATTTTAGGAAGATTCATTTATTATGTGAATGAAATCTAAAATACTATGGGGAAAAGCTTTGACTTTACAAAACAGAATACTTTTTACTTTCTGTTGAAATCACTGAGGAAAGTTGAAATAGCATTTTGGCTAGTCTATTCTAAACATATATATTACCAAATAGAACGACGTATACTTCTAAAGATACATTTCATAATCCAATTATAGAAGATACAAATAATATTCATTGCTTGAACACTTATGAATTAAATTATTAAAAGGCAACACAGTATAGTGATTAAGAGTTTTTGGCCCCTGAATCCAAAATAATGGTTTAAATCTCAGCTTTTCTACTTACAAACTGTGTAAACACGAGCAAATTAATTAACCATTCTATGCCTGTTTTCTCATCTGTAAACTGGAGAGAAGAAGAGAACCCAACTCAAAGAGTTTTTGTGAGGATTAAATGAAATAACATGCTGGGTACACAGCAAGTCTTCAAGATATGCTAGCTTTTATAAAATCTAAGGCATGCTGAGGAAAATATCTTCAAAATCAACATTTTTTTCAGTAAATAGTCTCATGAGAAACTTGTGCCAGATTAAAAACAAATGTGTTCCAGGTTTGACATTCACCTTCAAAATGACTTTCACACTAACAAAAGTGCTAGAAAGGCAATGAGATAATGAATTGCCTTCTTGACGAGAAATGTTCAAAAATGACCTAAACCCCCCCTACAAACCAAACAATAGATTTGGTCAAGAATAAGATTAAGTTTCTCCCCATTTTTGGCTCAATAAACAGCTTATGTTTCAGCTCATGACTCGCCTTTCCCACCCATGGGCTGCCTGTCTCAGGAAGACAGAGAATAGGTTGGTTAGGCCACGCATGGATCCACCCATCTTCCCACTTGTCCAGCTGTCCACAAGCAGAGGGAAAAGACAGCAACTGGGTGGAGAGTAATTAGCATCAATAAAGGAATTATGAGTCACTCTGAATGTTTATTTTAAAAATAAGAATAGAAAGTGTTCAGAATTTTTATTCTGTTTTGCTACCCTTATAAACATCTGATAGCTTTGGGTAGCAAAAAGAAGAGTGAGAAGAAAACAGACCGGAGGGTCTCAAACAACTTAACTTTTTGAAATTGAAATATAGAATTAAGTTTGCTGATACCATGTGACTATAAATTAGCATAACCTTTTGGAAAATAATCTGACAGTTTATATTAACAAGCTTTAAAAAGTTCATACCCTCTGTTCCCAAAAAGGAAACAAAGAATAAGTTTTATGCAGAGTTGCTCATCATGGCATCATTTGTACTGGTGGAAAACTAGAAATAATTTAGATGTCCAACAACAGGGGCACAGTTAGTTAAAATACCTAACATACAATGAATATTGTATTCCTATTAAAATATGATTTTTAAGTATATAATTAACAAGAAAAAACATTTATGCTATAATACTAATTTAGAAAACAAGGAAATGTCATTCCATATACAGTAATAATTACAACTATGTAATATAAAACCCACCCAAACCACAAAACCTTTGCATGGAAAAAAAAATCTGTGAAACAAAAAAATAAAAATATTAACAGTAGTTTCTTAGAAGTAATGGATAGGCCCCACAGACGTGCCATCGATTCCTTCCCTCCCTATATGTGCATGCTACTCCCTCCACCCAGAGGTGGAATCTATTTCCCCTCCCCTTGACCTTGGCCTGGCCAGGTAACTTGCCTTGACCAATTTTGAGCGGCTGTGCAAGGCCTGGCAGCTCCCACCTGTGCTATGAGCCAGTGCATCTCAGGCTAGGCTGGAATAGTGAGGCATTACAGGGAGAGGACACATGAAGGAGCACGCAGGCATCAGAAATGCCACTGAAGCCTTCTTAGACCTTTCAGTACAGCCCAGCTACCAGATGACTGTAGACAAGGGAGTGAGTTCACCAGACACCAGTAAAGAAAGCCCAGCAGAAATGGGCCTCGATTACTGGCCCTTGGAATTGTGAGAAATAATAAATAGTCACTGTGTTAAGCCATTAAGTTCTGGCGTGGTTTGATAAACAGTGACAAACAACTTGATTTGTGGTACATTTCTTCTACTTTTTTGGTGTTTTTCAAATTTTAAATAAATTTTGTGTAATTTTATCTTTTACTTTAAAAAATAACATTAATTGTTTTCATATTATAAAATTAATGTCCACTGTAGGCAAGTTTGAGAAATCAGAAATACACACTTAGACAAACAAAAAAATATATAACCTATAATTCCCAAAGATCCACAGTTAAATTTAGTATATAATCTTCTAGTATTCTATATATGAATATCTTGCATTTCTTTCTATAATTGGACAATATAAATGTGGTCCATGTATAGAAATACATCTTTCAAGAATGGCAAAGAGAAGCAATAAACTTAATTTCAGAAATGAAGCCTGCTGGGTGTCATACTGCTCCCTGGTAAGCAAAACTTTTGCTGGGCTTCCCAACAGCAGGCTATCATTACATGCAAGTTCTCTCTGATATGGGAAACTCTAATTATGGATCAGAAAAGTACAACAGGCCAGAAGAGGGAGAATAGTCGACTGAAATGATCTCCAAGAGAGACACTGAAGCCTGAACTAAGATACTGGGGACTGAGAGAGGAAGGCTAGAGATGAGAGATACCAAGGAAGTGGAAGCAGTAGGATTTCTTATCCCATTTGGGAAGAAAGGCAAAAGAGATTAGGGGAAAGAGGCTCCAAAATACATCCTAGGTGACCAGTCAGTGAGATAAACAACACAGGAAGAGGAATAAATTTGTGTATGTTGAATTTGAAGACCTAGTGGATATGTAAGTGGAGTTAGTGAATTGGTTGGGGAATTCTTTGGACATAAATTATCTGTTTTTCTATCCATAGCCCCTGGCACGTAGCAGAAACCCAGTGTTTGTTCAATGAATAAATACAAATGTCTGAAGTCATCAGCGTGGAGGTTATAGCTAAAACCTCAGAAGTGACTAAGATTGCTCAGGGAAAGTCACAGAGTGAGAAGAGATGTAGGCTGGCAGAATTCTAAGGAAATGCCTCACCTGGAAATGACCTTTTTAGCCAGCTCCACATCGTCCCGGGACTCACACAAATGAAGCAAGATTCTTAATTCTTCCTTCAGGATAAGCTTGTTCTGGGTCAACTTCTCTTCCAAGTTTCTAAAATAGGTTTCTGGAAGAAAGCACAGTATGGCAGCCATCACTCAGGCTGACTGGGATTGTAAAGGGTCTGACCTCAGGAAGAAGGGGAAGCTTGAACCTGGCTCACTGGAGGGGCACTAAGAGGGTCTCAAGGACACACAGGTCCCATCACTGGCTGATCTCCTCTAGGGCAGCAAGTGTCACAAGACAGTCCATGAAGCAAAGCATCTGTGTCACAGGGGCCAAGGCACAGGCACAGGTCCTACTCAAGACTTTCTAAAACAGAATCTCTGGAGTAGGAGCACAAGAATAGGCATTTTTGACTCTTTTGGTGATCCTCAGGTATACTGAAGTTTGAAGACTATTGTCACTGAGGCTTAGCCCAAATAATTAATTCTATAGGTGACTCATGAGAAAAAGAAAGAAAAGTAACCGAATATCTTAACCATCAATTGGTAAGGCAGCAAGCAGGAAAACTGAAAGGAAAATGTGACTTAGGTTTATCCACAATGGTTGACTCACATAACTCAGGAATACTTGTTTCTTTCATTTGATTCAACTTCACTTCTCTTTCATTCATCCTGGTCTTTCTCTACTCAGTTGTTGGTAACATGCCTATGTAATGCAGGATAAAAAACAGTCCTCTAAACAGCAGCAAACCCTCTTTGAGTGGTAGAATCATTTCAAGGTTATCACAGTCTATCTTTATCCCTTGTCTTTGTATCTAATCATCTCTGGGGACAAATACCAAAAGGAAACACTGCTTCTTAGCACTAGGAAGGGACTGCATTCTCACCAAAACGCAGGGTGAGATGCAAGGCAGGTACCAAGCATCTGCCTTGTCTTTGTATCTAATCATCTCTGGGGACAAATACCAAAAGGAAACACTGCTTCTTAGCAATAGGAAGGGACTGCATTCTCACCAAAACGCAGGGTGAGATGCAAGGCAGGTACCAAGCATCTGCTTTCCAGAAGGCAGGACTGTTCTCAGTGTCAGAAGCTGCCAAGAAATACCTATGGGATTTGTTCCAAGGCCCAGAGCTTTAAAGGATGCTGCTAAAAAGAGTGGCACAATATACATTAACAGCACAAGAACTAGAAGCTGAGGCTCTCGATTTGCAAGAAAAGAAGACCCACTGTGTTTGAGATAATGCAGTCGATCTTCCAGTCTTTATGTGCAGAACCACATAATGGTTAAAGGTTTTAGAAATGGAATGACCTGGGCTAAAATCTAGGCTCTGCTACTTGCATGCTATGGGGGAAACCCTTCTCCACGAGACTTGATTTCTCACATGTAAACTGAGGAATGAGATACCTAACTTCGTGGGGTTACCTGAGACAATGTATTGCAGCATTTAGCACAGGCTTACCATATAGTATCCACCAATAAATAGAGACATTATTGTTCTCATTTTTATTCCATCACTTGTTACATCTAATAAGCTTTAGGTTATTAAATATTTCTAAACAATTTCCAATCTAAAAGATCTCAGAGGGATGACTTCACATCTTGTACCTCTTAATGCTTCTTAATAAACATTAAGAATCCAAATTTTTCAACAGATATAACGTGTTTTAAAACAAATCAATCAACATTTAAGTGCTTATCCTATATTCATACTTAGAGGGATCCTTCTTGGTATGAGACACACCAAGAAAAGTAAGATATGGTTTCCTGCCCTCAAAGAACTCAAAGTCTATTTGGGAAGACAAGATGTATTCATGCAAAGATATCTAAAAACAATGACAAAGGAGGTGACATGTGAATGACCATAAACACGGCAGGACAGAAGAGTCCTATTATGACACCTGTTTTGACTCAGGTTTGATGGAAGCTGAGGGGTATCAGTGAGAAAGGAAGGGGCTAAACAGGATTGGAGAAATGGAGGGGGGGAATTCTAGGTATGGGAATCAGTATGAGTAACATAATAGAACTGGGGGTGAAAGGTGTAGTGACAAGCCATCCCTAGACTAATAAGAAACTACACTGGACTCCATAGAGGGTAGGGTCCATTATGGAAGAGCTAGGAAGCCAGGAGGGTGAGCATGTACATGATGTGGTACACAACAGAGTACCACTGTGGGTTCTTAAAATGGCTAAATGTTGAGAGGACTTTATAAATTGCAGTCTGACAGTGGAGTAGATTGGCAATGATTATATTAATTGCGTTTCAGAACATGTGCATAACTTTCACAGCCTTATGAAGACCGTGAGAATTGGAAATAACAACTAGACAATGACATGGAGCCCTAACTGCAAACCCAACGTAGCTCCAAGATTCCTAGGGTAAAAAGACTGAGGTGAAATCTAGATTAAGTCTCCTTACTAAACCAGAAATAAATATATTTTCCCCGACTCCTAAGGCTTATCTTCTTGTCCCGTAGGTGGTAATGTATAACGGTATGGCGAGGGAAGACTGATTTCTGGAGGACTGAACTAGGAGGGATTGGAGGTGGGAAGTGTTAATCAGGTGCTCACAAACATTTGGCAGGGAGAGGAAGGAAGGCTGGGCCTACAGCCGGAAAAGCCCATAGGGACAAAACAAGAGTTATTAAAAGGGAGGAAAGTCTTGGATATATTAATAAAGGAGTTTGAAGTACGGGGAAGAACTTTATGTGCAAGAGGGAAGGAATAAATGCAACAAGATTTCTCAGAATCTGAAAGGGAATGGAACTCGGGTGGTAGTGTTTTTGTTTTTAGCTTTTTACAGTAAAAATTTTTGAACATACCCGAAAGTACAAAAAACAGTATAATGCCCCCCAAGTGCCCATCACCCAGCCTCAACAATGATCAATATTTTGCTAATTTTGTTTCTTCTACACTCCCCAAACACACTGGATATTTTCAAAGCAAATTTCAGATTTCATACACTCAGAAAATATGAAAAATTTCATATTTTCAAAGCAAATCTCAGAGCCTCCTGTTTTTTAAGAAATCTTTGATTTCGTTGACTTTTCCAGCACAAAGTAAAAACTATTAAAAGGCATCATCACACATAGCACTGTTTTGTTTCACTTGATTTCATTTATATAAAGACATTTATGTAGAGATACGTAGAAAGGCAACATAAAATGTATTTTTTACTGAGGGTTACATCAAAAAGTTTGAAAGCCAGTCGTCTGGAGTTCTTAAACTTTATTGTGCATATGAATCATCAGAGGCCTTTCAATCTGCACCTTCCATCAACTTCAATTAATGCTGATGCTGCTGGTCCTAGAACCATACTTTGAGTGGCACGGATCTAGAGAGGACTGGTCGCAGCACTCCTGGGAGAAGAAGTAAGAGGAGACCTGTAGGTTTTGTAGTAGTAGAGTGTGAGATGAAAAGGAAGGGTAGACTATGAAACTAAGAATAAATGGTCTCCATTTTTTTCTATGAGACATAAGGTCATTGAAGGAGAGATTGAACAGAGATAAAGACAGGAAGCTCAAACGACAGACTGATGAAAGAATTAACAAAATAGATTCCATTACCTTTGGTGCCAGGAATATGATATGCAACAGCCACCTTATTATGCTGAAATTCTTTTAATTTCACAATATTATCTGAAAGTAGATATCTTTTAGCTAAAAATTAGAGAAAGAAAAAAGTAAAATCACTTTATCTGTTTTGTAGTTAGCAATAACATGAGTAGCATTTTATTGCCTCTAATTAACTGATCTTATTTTCATCAATTATAAATTAGCCATCTAGAAAGGTACAAGTATGACAGTAACCCTGGCGGGAAAAAACATCTCCAAACTACCAGAGAATGAAAATCTCAGCAAGAGTTGTGTTTGCATGTGTCAAAGGAGCTAGTGATTAATTACGTATGGAGAGTGGTTGACAAGAAACTGGGATTTTAAGGGCAAACAGGTATTAGCCATCTGGTTAAGGGGTAACAACGACATTAAAAAAAAAAAAAAAAAAAAAAAAAAAAAAAACCTTCAACTGACAGCTACCAGTTAAATGCAAAACAGGCATATCCAGTTTTGGTTTATCTGAGGAGATGCATACACATGTAGTATAGCGGGAAAACCTACAATGTGACCACTGAACTCCCAGTTTTGTCACTTGTGAAATGAGGAGGTTATGGCCTCTCAGATGTGCACTCTAGGTATCTTCAAGATACATCAGAAATCACTGGATCACAGCTTAGTAGGTTTGCAAAACACCATCCTTTCTTTAGGATCCTCGGCTGTACATGAGGTAAAATGAATGAAGCTTGGCCAAAGCATTACCCGCTAAGAGAGTTCTCCGTGCTGCAGTAACAAGGTAACAATAAAAACTGCTATTTAGTTATGGAAAGGCAGTCCAGTGAAGTATTTACGAGCTTGTCTCCACTGTTGGCCCTGTTCAAAACCCCCTTCTACCAGTTCCCTCTGACCTTGAGCAAATTACTTGTAAATGGAGAAAAGAACGGTACCTCTCTCACTGGACGTTGTCTGGAGGAAAGGAATTAATGTATGTAAAATGCATTAGGATAATGTCTGACACAGAACGTTAAGTATTTTTGTCACTCACTAGGATTTTCAAATTTAGTCCTTCTCATAAAGATGTTAAGGGATAATTTTGAAAAGTAGGACACCTGCTCAAGGTCTTTTAGTTTGTTAGCAGCAGAGCTGGGACTCCAAAATCCGGACGTCTACGACCTCCTCTCTCAAACCCTGCGGAAAAGTACACCCAAGGGGTGTTTCTGGAAAGCAACGTAACACTACAGCCCCAAGGCCAAAATCCCAGCTGTCCTTCGGCTACCGGGGGCTTCTGCGACCCCCAGGGGACGCGGCTGCACCCACACACAACTAGAGGGCGAGGGTGCGCTGCAGGCCAGTGAGTGACTGAGGAGCTGTTACCTCCAAAGAGATGCCCGCTGGGGTCTGACCCTCCCTTCTCTCCCATCCCTCCCTTCCTTCCGGCTTGAGGTCGCAGATACCTCCGAGAGGACAGCGGCAGCAAGTGGAGCCGGAGCCTCCCACCCCGGGATACACCGATTTCCGGAGCACCTGCGGCAGACTTCGTTTCGAGGACCGAAAGGCTGCAGCCATAGTGTTCCGGGCTGTACCAACTGCGGGGGCCGGGAGGCGAGGCGGAGCGTCGGCCCTGGACTGAGAGCGCCCAACAGGATTCGTCCAATTGTCGGCGCGACGGGCTGTGATCCCGCCCCTTCCTCTGTCCGCAACCTCCGGGCCGGCTTTCCTTTTGGTACGTTCCAAGATGGCGGCCCCCATAGTGCGGCGCGGGGTCCTCCTGGCGTGGAAAGTGGCTCTGCCTCAGTTCTCCTCGGCAGGTTGGTGGTGGCTGCTGCCTTGGGGGGCTGCTTCATTAGGCCCCTGATTACTATGTTCTTTGAGTAAAGGGAGCGATGGGCTTTCAAGAGGAGACGAAATGCTTGTGGGATCTGGTTGCTAGACAAGTCATTTGGGGTGTTTGGTTGCCCAGAAATGGGAGATAAGGCCTCTGTCCGTCCACAGGTATGAAGAGGAAAGGAAGGTTGTGGCTTAAGGGATTTTGCGTATGATTTGCCAGATATATGTTTAGGGTTGGTCGTCTTTTCGCTGACGGTGAGAAACATAAATGTGACCACCCTTGGGGCTGTGACATTTTTCTCTCTTCTGAGGTTTCCTTGGAGGAGCTTTGGATAAATGTTTTCCTCACCACCTCACAGTTGGCCGAAACCCTGGTTTTCACTTCATCTAAGAAATTTTCAGTATTATTTTCACTTTACTGATGACCTTGGGCACAACTCTTGATTGACCTTTGCTATAGTTTCCACGTGTAGATAATAAATGCTAATAGTTATTTGTAAAGTACCTTGTTATGAGTTGAATGGCACCCCACTCAAAGCCTGCTTAGTTAGTCTGACGAAACATTGGAAAAATGTTTTAAAGTATTTACAGAAGCCAAATTTGCAATGGTTTTAACCACGTAGTCCTGACAGACATATGTGATTATATGATTTAAACGTAGTAGTCACACTCGATGTTTCCAGTGCCTCCTTATCTCTTTCCAACCTACCTCCTCTAGCCCCTATAAAAAACAACACACACACTCTTGCTCAGACTTCTAAGGTACAGCCATTAAATGTCAGTGTGAAACCTCATAGTTGGCCACCAGAAGTTTTCTGAGGATTAAGTGGTTGACCTAGCTGGTGAAAATGTTTAATATCACATATTAGGCAAAGTAGTATGCACAGAGCTTGGCACCTCAATAAGAATTAGCTGTTGTAGTATTATTAACATGTTTAATTATGATTGCTAGTAAATGCTTCTCCATCTAAACAAGACCCAGGATAGTAGATCAGAGAGAGTATGTATCGAGGTTGCTTAGAATGTTTGGGCAACTATTTTTATTTTTATTTTCTTTCTGGTAAAAGATTGAAGATAGTATTTTTATTTCGTTTGGAATTTCCCAAAGTTATTCAGTTACATCACCTCACTGATGATCATGGTATTGGAGTCAAGAATCCTTTACAGCACTTCTCTGGATATGTAACTGCTGCACTCACAGTGATTAGTGCAATCCTGTGAATATTTCAAAATGTCTTTTTTTCTTTTTTGAAACAATTGATTATCCATATTTGTGGGGTACAGAGTTGAATATCAGTACCTGTGTACAATTTGCAATGATCAAATCAGAATAATTAGTATATTCATCATTACAAAACATGATCATTCTTTGTGACCCTTGACCAGTTTCTCACAATTCCCCCTCTGCTTTTCCCACCTCTAGTTACCACAGTTCTCTTCTGTCCTCTTGAAAGTTCAATGTATTATTGTGATTGTTGTTTCTTGCTTGCTTTTTTTTAAATTCCCACTAATGAGTGAGGACATGTGATATTTCTTTTTCTGTGCTTGGTTTATTTCACTTTACACAATTTTCTCTCAGCTCATCTATGTTGCTGCGAATGGCAGAATTCCATTCTTTTTTATGGCTGAGTAGTATTCCATCTGTGTATGTACACAATATTTTCCTTATCCAGTTTTCCAACGATGGACATTTAGGTTGGCTACATATGTTGGCTATTGTGAGTAGAGCATTGATAAACATGGGAGTACAAGTATCCCTTTGGCATGATTTCCATTCCTTTGGGTGTATACCCAGTAGTGGGATTGCTGAATCGTATGGCAGTTCTGTCTGTAGTTGTTTGAGAAATCTCCATATTGTTTTCCATAATGCCTGCACTAATTTACAGTCCCAACAGTGTTGAAGGGTTCCCCTTTCCTTGCTTCCTCACCAGCATTTGTTATTCTGTCTTTTTGATAATAGCCAGTCTAATTGGTAAGGTGATATCTCAGTGTGGTTTTGATTTGCATTTCTCTGATGCTTAGTGATGTTGAGCATTTTTTCATGTGTCTGTTCATCATTTGTATGTCTTTGAGAAATGTCTATGCAGTGACTTTGCCCATTTTTTAATCAGATTATTATTATTTTTACGGCCGTTTGAGTTCCTTGTATATTCTGGATATTAACCCCTTGTTAGATGCATAGATTGCAAATATTTTCTCCCATTCTGTAGGTTTTCTTTTCACTTTGTTTCCTTTGCTCTGCAGAAGCTTTTTAATTTGATTTAATCCCATCTGCTTATTTTTTTCTTTTGTTGCTTGTGCTTTTGAGGTCTTATTCATAAAGTCTTTGCCCAGTCCTACTTCCTGAAATGTTTCCCCTGTGTTTTCTTATAGGAGTTTTATAGCTTCAGGTCTTATATTTAAGTGTTTAATCCATTTTGAGTTGATTTTGGCATATGGTGAGAGGTAAGGGTCTACTTTCATTTTTCTACACATGGATATCCAGTTTTCCCAGCACCATTTATTGAAGAGGCTGTCCTTTCCCCGATGTATGTTCTTGATGTGGGGCAACCATTCTAATAAAGGAATGGAAATTAGATAAGGGTGAATTGAGAGAATTTCCAGTTCGCATTTTGATCTTAGCTTGAACTGGTGAACACAAGTTACACCTGTGCTTTTCCAATGTATAGCTACTAGCACATGTAGCTATTCAGGTTAGTAAAAGTTAAATAAAATTAAAAATTCGGTTTGTTAGTCATACTAGCTGCATTTTAATGCTCAGTAGACCCATGTGACTAGTGGCTACTGTTTTGGACAGCTCACAATGGAACATTTTCATCATCAGAGGAAGTTATATTGAACAAATGCTGAGTTAGAACATAGATGGAAGGAGTCTTGAAGTCAGGAACTGGAGGCTGTTAGGGAAGTGATATAAGTACATAGGATAGTGCAGCATGGACCACTCAGGATTTGGGAATGCTGATAAGAAGCTTGAAACACGTTGATCCTTTACAGAAGAATAGAGGAAAAATACTCTACTTTGTACAAGTTCATGACAAATCAATATTCAGAATACTCTCATGTTTCTATTGATTCTCCTTACAACAGAATGGAGGAGGGCAGCTAAAATGATTGTTTTAGTCCATTTCTATTGCTTCTAACAGAAATAACGGAACCTGGATAATTTATAAGAAAACGAAATTTATTGCTTACAGTTTCAGAGGCTGGTAAGTCCAAAGTCCAGGGAACACATCTGGTGAAGGCCTTGGTGGTGGTGGTGACAGTGATGCAGGGATCTCACATGGCAGAATGGTGGAGCAGAAAGCTAACTACACACTGGCTCTTTTTTTAAAACCCTCACAACCATACCCATGACCATCATTGAACCATCAATGGATTAATCCATTTACTAGGGCATGTTCCTCACAATCTTATCTCTCTTTAAGGCCCCACCTTTCAATTACCATAATAGGATTTCCCACCCTCTTAACACTGTCACAGTGGGGGTTAAGTTTCTAATACACAGACTTTGGGAGATACAATTCAATCCACAGCAGTGATAAAGAGAATGAAAGGAAAATTAGCTGAGATGAACCCAAAAAGTGACAAATATATGAAGAGGCTAGAGGAAGGAAACTTATTTGGCATCTATTACGTAGTGGACATTATGACATTAATATATGCCCTCACTTAAACTACAATACCAAGATAGGCATTATTTTCATATTTTACTTAGGATGAAAGAGGTTCAGAGATACTGTGCAGCTTGCCCAAATTTTCATAGCATTTATTAGCAAGGCAAAGTTTGACTTTGTGACTCTAAAGTCTATTTCCACGATCACATTGTTTCCCTCTGAATAGAAAAAATGTTTGATGACATTTGATCAAAGGCCAAAATAATTAAAATGTGTAAGGATATGGATAGAGCTAATCAGTTTTTACCAACCTTTGAAATTATGGTTCTTGGAGGTCTTTTAGAATTACATGGAGAAAACATTTCTTTTTGTAGTAGATAGCTATCTTAGAGAATATTATTGCTCCATGCAATAGCTGACTGAGTGAAACAGAAGCAGGTTCAAGAAAGGTTTGTGTATACTCTCGGATGGTATATTCAGAGTGGGATTAAACAGTCTCAGAGACTTCAACCAGTGAGGCTAAGATCAGTCTATCCCCCTGCTAATTCAAGTGTGGACTAAGGACTGGCATCATCATCACCACTTGGGTACTTATTAGAAATGCAGAATCTGTCCCCATCCCAAACCTACAGAATCGGAATCTGCATTATAAGGAGATTCATATACATATTAAAGTTTGAGCATCTGATCTAGATGTTCCACTTTGGTATTGTCCACTGTGTTTAATATTCTGTCTCTGACTTTATAGAAATTCTTTGTTTCTAATGTTAATATACAGACCTTCCAATTAACATATAAGGATGGAAAGAACCTTGAATGATATCATTTGTAAAGTATCTCAGAAAGATGAACATCCTGCTTTAAAAGGCTTTCAGAAAATGGAATGTCTGTCTTGGCATATTATTTTCCTATTGCTGGAGTAAATTACGAAAAACTTGGCAGGTTAAAACAACACAGATTTATTATGCTGCAGTTCTGTGAGTCATAAGTCTGACACAGGGTCTTTCTGTGCAAAAAATCAAGTTCCCTTCTGAATCTCTAGGAGAGCATCCATTTCCTTGCCTTTTTATATTCTAGAGGCTACTTGAATTCTTTGGGTCGTAGCCTCCTTTCTCCATCTCAAGGTGAGCAATGGCCAAACAAGTCTTCACAACACTCTGTCCTTCATATATCACCCTAACCAACAGACTTCTGTCTCCTCCTTTCATTTTTAAGTACTCTTTTGACAACATTGGGCTCACCTGGATGATCGAGGCTATTCTCCCATTTTACGATCAGCTGATGAACAATCTTAATTCCATCTGCAACCTTAATTCCCCTCTGCCATGTAACTTTGACACATTCTGGGGAATAGAACATGGACGTATTTGGGGGCCATTATTCTCCCTACCATACTTGGCAGCTCATTTCCATGCTTGTCATTGGTTTCTATTAGGAAAACTTTCTATTTGCCAATTTTAAATTCTTCATCTTTATACCCATTTCCTTTCATTATAGCTTCAACAGATATGGAGAATGACTACTCATTATTTTCTTTTAAAACAGAAAAAAAAGGTAAATTTTTGTAAATTTACTAGCTGTAATTTATTTTCTTTTGAGTTCATGTGGCTTCCTTGAACAACTGCATACAGGGCATTCTGGGAGTCCTGTCTTCACCACCAACACCTTCCCAGATTTAAAAAAAATTTTTTTATTCCTCAACAAATATTTATTGAGCACTCACTATGTGCCAGACATTGTGTTTTTTGGGTTTTTTAAAAAATTGAATCATAATCGATTTTACATATTTGGGGGGGTTGATGTTTGTTGATCAAATCAATATTATTAGCATATATATTATTACTTATATATAATCATATATAATCATATATATTATTACTTATATATAATCATATATAATCATACTTATTCTTCATGCCCCTCATCCAGTCTCTCCCCATCCCCCTACCCCTCCCACCTCTGATAATCCTAAATTTCTTCTCTTCTGAAAGAGTAATGGTTACTTTGTTGATTTTTTGCCTAGATGATCTGTTCAGGTCCCCTACTATTATCGTAGAACAGATGCTGCTTCTATCTCTGTGGAATGGGCTTTGTGGAGAGAGACATCATCTTCTTTTCTTTGGTCTCCACTGGTGACTCTCCTTGTGTCAGTGCACTGGAGTGGCTGGCAGGCCATCCACACTGCATGGTGGTTGTGGTGTCTAGCTTTTGCGGCAGCTGTGGCTATTGTGGCTGTGGTGGGCCACCCAGATGAAATTGGTGTTTTAGGCATGCTCCTTGCCAGGTTGTGGGAGGAGGGGTTGGTTCCCCAGCTCCATGCCTCAAGACCGCAGGCAGGCCCCGTGGCAGCGGCAGCGTGACTAGTTGTGGAAGGAGGGGTCGGTCCTTGGACCTTTCCAGTTTTTTATGTCTCAATTCAAAACTCTTGAGCAATCTAGATATTGTCTTTTCTGGCTTTTTAATATAGAATATTCGTTTTGCTAGAATGAAGATGTAGAGAATGAAGTAATAATCAGAGAATAAGCAAGTCACTGGTCTCTTGGAATACACAAGTATAACTTAACAGCCTCTCCTCAGCTCATGCTCACATATAGAAGGGCTGCCATTGTTTCCCAGAAACAACGCATCTTCCTGGTTTTAGAAATTAGAATTCAGTTTGCATAGAAATGCTCTGTAAATTATGAATAGGTTATCTGAATTGATGCTTTGGGTTCTCTGTCAAAGACTGTTAGAGCATACAGAGTCCTTAGTTTAGCTTCATTTGTAACTGAAGGATGTGAATTTTCTAACTACTAAAACTCAGATCTCTTTACTCTTGAATTGGTGTACAGCTATATACCAGGTTTTTTTTAGTTATAATCCATTTGAAATGTGGGCACTTAAACAGTTACATTTAAGAAAAAATCTTAGTTCCCCTTTTGAAACAGTCTTAAACTTTTTTTTATTGTCATATCTTTAAATTTTAGAACTCAGATTTAAACATCATTCTAATAAAGGTCTGATCTGTGCTTAAGATAAGGGAAGGATTGGATTATATATAAATCCACACAGATTGTTTATATTTGTTTATTTCTTTTAGTTGGGAGGTGGATAAGGAATAACAATAGCATTCCAATATTGTGTTTAATCAGCCCCCATGCCATCTAGTTATGTTCGGCTTATGGTCTACTGTGCTCTCTAGGTAATTATCTGCCATTTGTCCCATTTTTTCCTTTCTTTCTTTTTTTAAAAACAGGGTTATTGAGATATAATTCACACGGCATACAACTCACCCATTTAAAGTATACAATTCAGTGGTTTTTAGTATATACACATTGTTGTGCGGCCATCACCACAATCAATTTTAGAACATTTTCATCACCCCAAAAAGAAATCCCATACCCATTAGCAGTCACTCCCCATTTATACCCAAGCTTTCCTGATTCTTACTCACAGTCCTAGGCAAATGCGGCCATCACCACAATCAATTTTAGAACATTTTCATCACCCCAAAAAGAAATCCCATACCCGTTAGCAGTCACTCCCCATTTATACCCAAGCTTTCCTGATTCTTACTCACAGTCCTAGGCAAACGTTAATCTACTTTCTGTCTCTGTAGATTTGCCTGTTCTGGATATTTCATGTAAGTGGTATTATAATTCCGTTTTGTGGTCTTTTGTGATTGGCATCTTTTTCACTTAGCATAATGTCTTTGAGGTTCAAATATATTGTGACATGTATCAGTACTTCATTTTTTTAAATTGCTAAATTATATTCCATTGTAAGGATATACCACATTGTTATCCGTTCATCAATTGATAAATATTTGGGTTCTTTCCACTTTTTGCCGTTTATGACTAATACTGTTATGAACATTTGTGTACAAATTTTGTGTGGACTCAGGTTTTCATTTTTCTTGGGTATCTACCTAAAGTGAAATTTCTGAGATGTGTGGTGGATACTAACATTTTGTGGAACTGCCAAACTGTTTCCAAAGCAGCTGCACCATTTTACATTTTTACCAGCGAAGTATGAGGTTCTAGTTTCTCTGCATCCTCACCAACTGCTGTCATTAGTTGCTTGCTGATTGTAGTCATTCTAGTGGGTGTGAAGTGGTATCTCTGGATGATTTTGTTTTGCCTTTGTTTGTTTTATTTTCTTTGGAGAATGTTTTTTTAAATCCTTTGTCCATCTTTCAGTTGGGTTGTCTTTTTTATTTTTTTATTTTTTTGTCTTTTTCCGTGTCCGGCAACGAATCGCAACCCTCAGTGTCGCCCCCGTACCGGACTGGGACCGGCAACGGGATCGCAGCCCTCGGTGTTGCTCCCGTGCCTCGCTCAGCCAGTGAGCGGGAACCGGTCTGCATGTGGGATCCGAACCCTCGGCGGGAGCGCCGCCGCGCTTCCCAAGCGGCGCACTACAGCAGTGCGCCACCGGGCTGGCCGTCTTTTTTATTTTTGAATTGTAAAAGTTGTCCATATATTCTGGGTACAAGTCCTTTATCAGATAAATGATTTGCAAATATTTTCTCCCATTCTTCGGGTTGCTCATTCACTTTCCTGAGAGAGTCCTTTGAAGCACAGTTTTAAATTTTGATGAAATTGCCATTCATTCATTCATTCTCATTTATTCCTTGAGCTCATGTTTATTGAGCACTGCTGTATGCCAGACTTTGTGCCAGGTGCTGAGAATACAGCTATGCCATCTTGTGTGTTACCTCAAATTGGGCTTACTGAGTTTCTCTTATTTGCGACTAGAGTGCTGGGTCACTGGGTGAGATACTACTCTTAGCTTTATGTGAAATAGGGGTAAGTACACTGATCCAAGTCAGAAGGAATGTTTTTATGACTGGCAAATGATAATAATGCTTATAAGGCATTCAATCAGTGAGTTGAGCACAAGCAGAGCAGGTGTTTTGGGTTCTAAGAAGGAGTTTGGAGGCTCACCTGGTCTATAATTTGGTGGCAACAAATGGCTCCTAGCTCTAAAGTTATAGGAACAAAATTATCATTTATACCCATAAAATTATTGTGAAAAATTTGTTTTTCTGCATGTTAGAGGTTGAATACACTTCATTATGAATTGAATTGTCAACTATTAGTTAAGTATTGTGAAATATTGGTTGCACTATTGTTATTAGAATTTTTAAAATATATGATCTACTAGTTGAAAATATGACAAAGATGTGTTTAATAAAATAGACATGTATAATGAACCTGTGCCTGTTGAAATAATTGCCTTTTTCTTCAGGTAAAAGATGCCTGCTTTCTGCAGCATATGTGGACAGCCGCAAGTGGGAAGCAAGAGAAAAAGAACATTATCACCTTGGTAGGTACCTATTGGGCTATTACATGCGTTATTTTCAGTCATTCCATATGTCTACCATCATATATTCATATGATGTATATAATAAGAACATTTTAAGTCATAAAAAGAATTAGACATTTCTTTTACTTATGGCAAAATCACTTGTGCTATTCTGTACATTTCTAATATTTCATTTTTGTTTTGACAGTTAACCTTATGTAAACAATTCTTGTCTTTTGCCCATTTTTATCATATAGTTTTCATATGGCCTGTTTTACAGAATTTTATATTTTATGCCTTCATCCTTTTTTTTATTGTCAATCTCTTCATTAGCTCCTCTTGTGGTCTTCAGAGCCCTTTTGACTCTTCTCTATTCCATTACCAAGTGATAGTTTTGAAAGCAAAGTTTTGAAAGAATCTCATGTAAGCCATTTACGTAAGATAGTTGGCTAACATCTTTCCAGGCTCTTAGTTATAACCCTCCCCTGTCTGTTCCCTTTGTCATATTACATAGATAGCATCCTTTCTTTTATAAAATGCCAAGGCCTAAAAGAAATCACTGACCCCATGAGCACTTTTTTAAAGTGTACATACTTCAGACTTTTGGTTCTGCTTGTCCTTTGGTATATATGACATCATTGCATCAGGACATTAATAAAGTAAATAGATTGGTGATAGTTTTATGAGACTGATGTCATTTTTGGACTGATTCCAGTGCTGATCTAATATTTTGCCCCAGATTTTCTTTCATTGTTGTTTTGGACTTAGATAAGAGTAAAGAACCTGTGTGGCTGTGGATCCGATCCATAAATGCAGGGGACATAGCGGTCTAAAATGGCTACATTATTGGGGGTTTCAAATAAATCATCCTTTTCTCCCCAGATAATGTGATTGTACAAGTAGATTTGGTTGTGAGCTCTGGAATGGGTATGAGCAGGGGCCAGTGAAAGCAGAGCTGTGGAAGATCAGAGGATGAGCAATCATAGCGTTTCCGTAAGGAGCTGACAGTCTGATTCTTACTATAAGAGACCTAGTATAGCCTTTTTACAACAAATACTTTATAATACTCTTTTATTATCCTGAAATTAAATTCTTAGGTAATATAATCTGTCTATACATAGTATTTTTAAAATCAATATAATTCCCTTATACTACAAAGAAGAAACAAAAGGAAAGTGACTTACAATAAATGTACTTTAATATATAAATAAATGCTTAGGTAAAACTACACTTAAAAGCACAGTGAAATAGCTAGATGCTTGTACTTGAATGTGGAATCACTATATGTACACACACATTTTTTTAACCAGTTGAAAATTGGTTGCATACATTATAGCCCTTTATCCTGAATACTTCAGTGTATGTTATCTAAGGTAAGGAGAGTCTGTTATATAAAACCATAGCACAGTTGCTAACTTCAGTTATGTTAACCTTAATATAATACTTTAATCTGTTTGTATCACTGTTTTGTCATTTGACCCAATTATATCCTTTATAGCATTTTTCCTCCTCCAATACAGGATCCAGTCTAGATCACATATTGCATTTAGTTGTCAGGTCTCTTTACTCTTCTTTAATCGGAAATAGTTCCTTATCCTTTCTTTGTTTCTCAGGACATTGTCATTATTTTTAAAGAATCCAGTCTCTTTTTGTAATAGAATATTCTTCTTTTTGGGTTTGTCTGCTATTTCCTCATGATTATATTCAACTTATGCTTACCCAGCTAGAATACTCTCAGAGATATTGTGTCCCTGTAAGGGTATCAGATATGAACACATCTGATATCCATATGCCTTGACAGGTGATGTCAACTGTGATCTCCTAGTGAAATGTGTCTGGTTTCTCCACTGTAGATTTACTGTTTTTCTTCCTTCTGACTAACTGGCTGAAGTGGAAGATACTTTAATACAATGCAAATATCCTGCTGCTTATCAAAAGTTTCTCCTTAGATTTAGCATCCATTCGTGTTTCTAGCCTGAATCAATCTTTACAGTGGTGGTTGCAAAGTGATTATTTTCCAATTCTAACAATTCCTGCACATTTACTAGTTAGCACTCAGTATTCTACTCTAAGCAAGAGCCCTTCCTTCTCTTACATTTTTTCTTTCTCATTTATCTGTTTATTATCATACATTATGTTGAAATATCATCAGTTTGTGGATTTATTAAAAATCATTCATTACCATCCTTAATTATTTTGATGATCCAATTGTCCCAGATTTGGCTAGTAGAAGCCCTTTTGAGCTAGTTTCCATTTTTTCCCTCTTCCCTCTCCCCTCACATAACAAGGTGTTCTAGGCTCATCTTGCATCTTTCCTGCCATAGCCCTGGAATAAACTATTTCTCCCAGGAGCTCTGGTTCCTTTTAGTGAGGAATGGCATTAGAAACCAAGATCTGAGTGCTAGGTGTCCTTTCACTACTGTGGAATTTTTGCTTCTTGATCCATTCAGTGGACGGAGTTGGGAAAAGTAGGAATGCATATAAATGTAAACATATATATGCATGCACACATTTATATATTAGAAGTGTTGAGCTTATGCCGATACCTCCAATTCCAGTTTATCCTCACGAGATTCTTCCTTGCCTTGCTCTAGTCATATTTGTATCTCCCTTCTTCTGTACTGAGAGCCCTGGCTCTCAACAGGGACAACATTTTGATGTGTGGGACACTCATCATGCTAAGTCTCAACAGGGACAACCTTAGCATTGCAGATCATGTAATTTCCCTGTCTTCTGCCCATTAAGTGCCAGCAATGCCTTCTAGTCGTGACAGTCAAAAAACACCCCCATATTCTATCTCAACAGGGACAACCTTAGCATTGCAGATCATGTAATTTCCCTGTCTTCTGCCCATTAAGGGCCAGCAATGCCTTCTAGTCGTGACAGTCAAAAAACACCCCCATATTCTAAAACGCCCTCTAGGGCTCATACTACTACTTTGGGGAACCACTGTTCTAATGAGACCAGTATGGACTCAAATAATCATATAACAAGGCTTGTTCTGATGTGCCATCTATGAATTATAAGCGAAGTACAGTGGAAGTACAGATAAAGAAATCATGAATTCCAGGAAAGCTTATTGTTAACCCTTTCCTAAGTATGACGGGAAGATGAGGAGATGAGGCCACTATGTGTGGCGTCTTATATGCTGGGTATAGTCACACAAATCCAGGAGAATATTGCCATGGATACCTGAGTAAGCAGAAGCTGTTCGCCAAAGAATGAGTACCATAATCTGCAGTGCTCACTCTTGCATGGAGGTACTTGTCTCCTCTCTGTTAAGACTAGTATACTTGGAAAAGCAGTACTAGCTACCACTTTAGTGAATACTTCCCTACCGTTGTGGCAGTTCTCCCCTCTGCCTATCCTGAATCCCTATCCAGTCAGAATTGATTTTTTCTACACTGTTTTCTTACAGCACTTCCCACCTTCCTTATGTAGTGGTGAAGAGTCTGCACTTGGGAGGCAGACATCGAGGATTGAATTTCAGTTCGACGGCTTTCAGCTGTCACTTGCCCTCTGTTTCTGTACTTATAAATTAGAAATGATGATGCCTGCCTCAGTGCCTGACGTATATATAGCAGGTGCTCCAGAAATACTCGTATGTGTAATGAATGAGTCCCTAGGCTCCTTGATTTTACTCCTATATAAAACGTGAGATGAAATAAGGTTTGGGGACTCCAACCCGCTTTGAAGACCAAGAGACAATGTTTTTTTTTTCCTTCTGTGTAATAGAATGTGACAGCGTCTTTAAAGCGGACATACTTTTCGCTGCTTCGTGACATTACTGCTATGTCTTATCGAGTGTTTGGGTTCGGCCGCTTGGTACTGCGTGCTGAGGCCTCACGGCGTGGTCGGGGCGGCGCCCGGCTGTGTCGCTGCAGATAGGCCAGTAGAGGGCAGTGTGGCCTCCGTGGGAAGCCGGCGTCCGAGCGCGGGGCCGCGCGCATTATGTGGAGCGCTGCGGTTGGACGCGGCGAGCTGGCGGCTGTGAGGTGCTCGGCGCGGGCTCGCCGATTGGGGGAGGCCGGAGGCCCGATGTGAGGCTCTCACTCCCGCAGCCGCCATTGGAGAGCGCGGGCCGTGGGGGAACGTGCGGGTGTGTGGGCGAGGGGCCGCCGCGACGGTTCCGCCTGCGCAGCGGGATGGGGGTGCGGTTTCGGAGCCGCCTCCCTTCAGTCTCACTCGTGATTCCTGTAAGGGCCGGTGGGGATCTGCCGGCAGATCCGGGTGAAGGTTATTGATCACTGCCGACATCTCGATGGACGCCAGCACTGCTGCTTAGGACAGCGTACGCATGGTGCAGTGGAGCGGCCCGCGGACGCAGAGGCACATGCAGCCTTCGTTCAGCGCCAGCTCTGTGCCAGGTCCGTGCAAGCACTGGACACGCACCACCCTGTGTAATGCTCACAACCGCAGGCCAAGGCGGCTGCTGCCGTTCCCCTTCAGGCAGGAGGAAGCCGAGCCCGGATTCTGACATTTGCCTGCGGTCCTCCAGTATTCTGTTACCTTTCTGCTCAAAAAAAAGCTTTCTCTGTGATTGCTGTAATACCCGAGATTCTACCACAAGGTATTCCCTTCACACTAAAAAAGTAGATTTCTTTTTTTAATTACTTTTTCATTGCAGGGTAATATACTGAGAAGTGCGCAGGTCATTCACATTGATAAATGATCACAAAGCGAACAAACCTATGTAGAAAACCAAATTCCTGCCACTCCTGAGCCCTTGTTCTGGCCCCCACTCTTCTCTTCAAGGTTAGCCATTGTCTTGACTTTTAGATTACATTTTTAAAAATTTTTTAGGATGGAAAATGTCAAACATAAACTAAAATAGAGGGGACAGTATAAGGAGCCCCCTTTATCCATCACTTGGCTTCAACAGTTAACAGCTCATTGCCAATCTTTATTTTATCTCTACTTCTGTTCCCCTATTCCCATCCTTTGGATTATTTTGAGGCAAATTCCAGGCAGTGAATCATTTCACTTGTAAATATTTCATGTACCTCTAAAGATAAGGATGCTTTTTAATACAAGTATCACACCTAAAGTATTGATATCCGGTCAGTGTTCAAATATCCCTGATACTCATAATTTCTTTTTTTTTTTTTTTTTCTTGGCAGCTGGCCAGTACAGGGATGGAACCCTGGACCTTGGTGTTACCAGCAACACCCTCTAACCAACAGAGCTAAGCGGCCAGCCTCATAATATTTTTTAATGGTTGAATCAGGATCCAAATAAAGCCTGTGCAGTGCAATTGGTTGATATGTTCCCCCTTCTCTTGCCTCTTTTTAAATCTTTTTTTCTAGGAAAATATACAAAAGTAGAGAGAGTAGAAGCCCCCATGTACTGTCACCCAGCTTCAGCAGTTACCAATTCCCTGCCAATATTGTTTCATCAATCCCCCAACCCCATACCAGATTACTTTGTAATAAATCGTAATTGTCACATTATTTTATGTTTGTTGATATGTACCTCTAAAAGATAAAATTTTAAAAAACATAACTCTAGTACTGTTCTAATATCTAAAAATTATTAATTTCTTGACATCATTAAATATTCCATCAATGTTCACATTTGCCCAAATGTCTTATTTTTGTTTTTAATTTATACTTTGTTGAAATGGGATCCTGATAAGGTCCGTATGTTGCAATGTGTTGAGATGGCTCTTAAGTATCTTTTAATCTATAGGTTCTCTCTCTCTCGCTCGCTCACTTGCAATTTATTTGTCAAAGAAAACAAGTCTTTTGTAGAGTTTCCCACATCCTAGATTTGCTGATTTCATCTGTTACAGTGGTGTTTAACATGTTCCTCTACCTTCCATATGTCCTATAAAACTAGTAGTTGGAGAAAAAGGCTTGATCAGATTCAGGGCTTGTTTTTTGTTTCTGGTTTTGTTTTGTTTGTCAGGGAGCACACAGTATTTGGTTGTCCCTCTGTGATGTTAAAGGCCACTCATAGGGCCAGCCCGTGGCTCACTTGGGAGATCGTGGTGCTGATAACACCAAGTCAAGGGTTAAGAGCCCCTTACCAGTCATTTTTAGGAAAAAAAAAAAAGGTCGCTCACGATCATTGCTTAGATCCATTATTTCATTAGGAGCTCCAAACAGTTGCTATTCACTTCTATAATTTCTTCATTTATTACCTTGAAAATTTTATAAGAGAACTTCTCTTCATCAACAGTTTACTTATCCTGTGGTATAGTTTGTATAAAAGAAGCAGTTTTCAAAATATCCTCCAAAGATGATCGTTGAGGGTTTATTTTTTTTAATGTCATTATAAAGTCATGGATTTAAACAGTTGAGACATTTTAATCCACTGCAGTTGATGTTTTTACTGAGAGAGCCTTAGTTCTCCAGTTGTGCTCTGTAGGGCCTTAGGAGTTCTTGGGCTTTCCTGCATCAGTCAGAAGATTTCACTTTTTGACTGTTTCTGTACTGGACCTCCCTTTGGCTAAAATAAAGATTGAATTAAAGCACTGTCTCTGAAATTCCTCCACTAATTTGCATATCTGTTGGGGAGGTACAGGGTGAAAGTTATCAGCATTAACCAGTTAGCAGCTGTTGGACTACAGAATAGGGCCCACAGTGAATAGGACTCAAGAGAAAACCCTGGGAGAATTGGGGTGCTGGTAGGAGGGCAGGCCTGATGGGGATGTGCCTTGGGTTCCGTGAGAGGAGGTTTGCTTGAGTCACCTAGCTATGGGGCAAGGGCTCAGGTGACTTGAACTGAATTAGATTCATGAGCTCTACTGAATTAAATATGTTATTTCTAATTTTTCAATTTATAAGTCATCATAAAGTAAGGGACACCTTTTGGTTTCAGTTACTATTTTTCCTTTGTTTCTGTTTTTTTTTTTTTTATGTGTGAGAACACCCTTTCTGAGTCCAAAGAGTATTATACCATTGACATATTTGAAATCAGGTCTGTCTCTTATAGACATTTCTCCCATTTTAGTTGAGGTTTAGTTTTGCTGTGTCATTTTGGCTGTGAAGACCTTTGGCTTGTAGTAGTAATTTTTCATATCGTGCTCTTGAGGCCTGATGGAGATTTCTTGGAGCTGCTTTTCTAACTTTTGTCAATTTTGTATTTGCATCTCTATGACATCTATTCAATTACTAGGTTTCATATTTGCCATCTGCTGGCAGTTCTAGAGGTGCATCTGACTTGTGCATATCATCCTTCTTTAGTCTTATTTTCTTAGTATATATGTATACAAAGCTTGCTTTCATATTTTTCCTTTATTAGATTTATTTGTTTTAAAGCTTGTGGTGACAAAGAGACAAATAGAAAGAAATTTAAAAATCTGTCTCCAAACAGATTCCTAGGTTAGTTTTCCATACTTCATTCTGTTATTTCTGTGTATATGCCATCTATCCTTGTTTTTCTTTTTTTTTTGTCTTTTTGTCTTTTTTCGTGACCGGCAATGGATCGCAACCCTCAGTGTCGCGCCCGTACCGGACCGGGACCAGCAACGGGATCGCAACCCTCAGTGTTGCCCCCGCTCCTCACTCAGCCAGTGAGCGGCCGGTCTGTATGTGGGATCCGAACCCTCGGCGGGAGCGCCGCCGCACTTCCCAGGCGGCGCACTGTAGCAGTGCGCCACTGGGCCGGCCCTTGTTTTTCTTTTTTAATTAATTAATTAATTGATTTATCTTTGTTTTTCTTTTAAAATATGGGGAACCAAAACAACTTTCAGTCTGTATTTTCTGAGATCACTTCTTCTAGGAAGGACAATGATAACTTATATCTGTTTCTTTATTACATAACTTAGATAAGGTGCACAGATGGCCCTAAGCACAGAAAGAGCTTAGTGGTGTTATCTGAATGGGTAACAGTAACATTACATGGAAGTCATGAAAAAGTGAAACCAGGGCCGGCCCAGTGGCGCACTGCTACAGTGCGCCGCTTGGGAGCGCGGTGGCGCTCCCGCCGAGGGTTCGGATCCCACATACAGACCGGTTCCCGCTCACTGGCTGAGTGAGGTGCGGGAGCAACACCGAGGGTTGCGATCCCGTTGCCGGACATGAAAAAAGAAAAAAAAAAAAAGTGAAACCATTTCTCAATTAAGCTGCCAGGAGTCAATAGAGGGTCCGTCTTTTCTTCAGTGTCCTTCCTCATCAGAACTTTAACCTAGAGACCACCCTCTTTTATGAAGCTTCTTTCCCAGCACATCTGTACAACAGATTGTGTCATTATTGAGGAGATTGCCATTTTCTTTCTGAGAATTTTATGTACAGTGAGAATTTTATGTACAATTTCTACTCTTTTATTCTTTTTTTTCAACCAGCTGGTGTGAAGATCTAAACCCTTGACCTTGCTGTTATAACACCATGCTGTAACCATCTACTCTTTTAGAGACTGTTGCATTATAACTTCTTTTTTTTTTTTTTTTATAAGATGACCGGTAAGGGGATCTTAACCCTTGACTTGGTGTTGTCATCACCACACTCAGCCAGTGAGCGAACCGGCCATCCCTATATGGGATCTGAACCCGGGGCCTTGGTGTTATCAGCACCGCACTCTACCGAGTGAGCCACGGGCCGGCCCGCATTATAACTTCTAACACACATATTTAACTTAAGTTCTAATGTTTATCTCACTCTGCTCTCCTTTAGAACATTTTAAGTCTAGACACACACACATTGTTATTTTAAAGTCAATTTTCCCCTAAGTTTAACCAATTTTATTTAATCACCATTCTTTCTAGCATCTTAAATCTTCTCTAAAGGATCATTTTTCTTCTTAAAACACATCTCTAAAAGCACAACTTCTAAGAAGTTCCTTTAGTCTGTGTTTGTTGCTAATAAATTTTTTTTTTGTTTGTCCAAAACTGTCTTTATTTTGCTCTTATTCTTAAAAGATAATTTTGCTGAACGTGGGTCTTAGTCCATTTTGTGTTGCTATAACAGAATACCAAAGACTGGGTAACTTATAAAGAGAAGAAGTTTATTTCTCACTGTTATGGAGGCTGGGAAGTGTAATATCAAGGTGCAGGTATCTTATGAGGGCCTTCTTGCTTGCTGTGTAATTCCATGGTGGAAAGGCAAAAGCCATGTGCTCACATGAGGTGGGGTTGGGGTGGGGTGGGGTTCTGTGGAGAGGAACTCATCCTTTCTATCAGGGACCTACTCCTGCTATAATGGCATTAATCCTGCCGTAATGGCATGAGGACAGAGCCCTCAGGACCTAATCACTTCTTAAAGGTCCCAACTCTCTGTTGCAATGGGGATTAAGTTTCCAACACAAACTTTGGGGGTCATATTCAAACCACAGCGATATGTGATTCCAGGTTGATAATATTTATTCCCAACATTTTGAACATCTTATTCTATTTTCTTTCATCATTCCCACTGAGAAAACACCTGCTGATGTAGTTATTTTTCCATTGTACATAATTTTCTTTCTGGCCACTTTTAAGATCCTCCCATTTTTCTAGTTTCATAATAATGTATCATGAGAGTAGGTTTAATTTTACTTATTTGACTTGAGATTTTATGTGTTAACTGAATCTGAAAGCCTTCATCTTTTATCAGTTCTAAAAAATTCTCAGCTGTTATCTCATCATGTATTACCTCTCCCCATTCTCTTTATTATATCTTCTTTTGGAGATTCAATTAAATGTATTTTAGACCTTCTTATTCTATTCTCTATATTGCATAACTCCTGTCATACTTCTCACTTTTATCTTTACTGCATTCTGTATAATTTCTTTTAGATCTACCTTTCAGTTCACTAATTCTCACCTCAGCTGTGTCTAATCTGTCCTTTAACTTATTTTTTGTTTCTTTTTTACAGCTTTGAGGTATCTTTTTTATGTAAAGTAAACTGCATGTATTTAAAGTGTACAATTTGATGTTTTGACATATGTGCAGGTGTATATGTCCATGAAATCATTGCTACAGCCAAGATAATGAGCATATCTGTCACCGTCCCAAGTTTTCTCCTCTTCCTTCGTAATTCTTCCCTCTTTCCTCTTCCTGCACCACACCCCAAATTCCCAGGCAAGTGCTGATGTGCTTTTTTGTCACTATAGATTAGTTTGCATTTTTTAGAATTTTATGTAGTAAAATCAACTCTTTAAACAAAATTCTAAGCTTGGTATATTTTGGATCACATAGGAAGCATGAATTCAGTCCCCAAAGAGGTGTGAGTGCTGACTTAGTGAGTTTAGAATCCTCAGGAAACAATGGTCCTTGCTGTTGACTTTGTAGGGTACATTATTTTCTAGTTTACCTTCTCACCACAGGTGTAGCCCTAGGTGGTCCTGGCTTTACCTGTGGATGTCTGAAGCAGCTTCTCATCTTACAAAAGTCTTGTTCTTATCCTCAGTCCCCCAGAAGTCATCAGAACCAAAGCTCTTAGACTGCTACCCTCATTACTCACTTTAACACTCCAAGTTCTTGCCTTTGGCCTCTGACAAATATGACAGTTACATCTTACCTTCCTGAAAGCTCAGTCATATATTTAAAAAAATTTTTTAAAATATTTAGCTGTTTTATTTTTATAGTAGGGGGAATTTTTTAAAGAATATTTAATCCATCTTATTCCAGAAACAGATTTTTGTTTAATATCTTCTTTGAGTTTACAGGCAACATCCAGGACTTATTTTGTGTTCCTTCCATGGTAGTACCAAACAAAAATGATTCCAATGCTTGAATGGCTGCACCACAGTCTCTTTGAGCCATTGTTTAAAATTTTGGATACCTGGTTTTCCTCAAACCTACAGAATTAGAATATCCCTCAGCTGTGAGATGCTAGGAATCTGAAGTTCTAAAGCCCCTCAGGTGATTCAGATCCTCAACCAGGTATGCGTGCTATTACACTCCCACACTCCGAATACCACAGGGTCCTCAAAATCTTTTATGTCCTTAGATCATCAGTGGCATTGTCTTCAAACTAGAAGGGCACTTTTATACTAGTAGACATTTCATTTTCTGGACATACTTCCACATTGTTGGTACAGTTTTGTTAAATGAAGAATTCAAATTTCAGACCCATTTTCACCATATGGTCTTTGTTGTCTGCAACCATCAGCAGCAGTGTGTGCACCTGAGAAGCTGAGTAATGGGCAAAAAAGCTTCTTCTTTGGCACATCCCTTTGAACTAAACCTGGGCATCTGCTGGCCCTTCACTGAAACATGAAGTGTGACTTTTGACTGGAAGCCCACTGTCCAGAATCCTGTGGCGTTGCTCCTCTGCACACCGCAGCTGTCCCAGCTTTCTCGGTCATCCCTGCCTTATGCAGTTTTCTGCCTCATTCATCACACCAGTGCTATTAATGTGAGGTGATTGGTCACATAGTATATTTAGCAGCAAACCTTTCTCTGATTTGAAATATGCAAATATTATCCAGCGGATGCCGGCTCTGCAGCTGTTGCTTTTTTTTTTTTTTTTTTTTTTTTGAGGCCTCGGCCAATTTCACTTGATTGAAGATGCCTTGTTGTGAGGATTCAAGTGGAATCTTGAGTTACCACACTGTAGAGGTGATCAGTGAAGCCAACTCAGTCCCGTATTTGGTTATACATTGTGCACCTATGCGAAACCCACAAGGCAGTGGGGGCCTGTGCACCAGTTTAATTAGGCCAGTAGGTCATGATACTGTTTTTTTTTTAAGTTAAAGTATAAATTTTAAGTAAAAAGAGGTGATTCCTTACATTGCCTGTCATCTCAACTCAGAGCCTCTATTATGAAGTGATCATAAAGATTTGGTACTATGAAAATCTGCTTGGCATCTGTGAACAAGTAGATTTAACAATAAGGGGTTTTAATGACTTCTTTGGTCATTTTTTTTTTTTTTTACATTTTTAGTCACCTTTAAGATAGTTATAAGGAAAGCAAATTACAGTACTTTTATATCATATCCGGTTTTAGAGGTTTTGCAAATTTGTTTTCCTCTGGTCACTACTGAGTCACTGAGATCATTACCCCAGGGAAAGGAGAGGAAAAAATGAATAAATGCAAAACAACAGGTCTTCAACAAATACTTGTTACTTGATTGTCTCTGAGTGTCTCCTTCTTCAACCAAGGAGTTAAAATAAAACGTTGGAAATCCAATTACTTATTTTTTTTCCCTCCTTTATTTTACTCATTTGTTTACATATTTACTGAGTACCTTTTATGGAACTGTTCTAGAGACTGAGGATATATCAGTGAATTCAGTCCTTGCCTTCATGGATTTTACTTCTACTGTAAGAGACAAAAAACAGATTTGTAGGTCCTAGAAAGTATTTTGGATTTTATTCTAAGTGTAGTAGGAAATTACTGTCTGGTTGATGAAAGGAGAATGGCAGTATCTGATTTATCATTTTAAAAGCTCATTCAGACTGCTGGGTGGAAATTAGATTGTAAGGGTGAGGGGCAATAGTTAAAGAAAGGTCAGGACGTGAGAGATACTGGTGGCTTAGCAGTGGCAGTAATGAGAAATATATATTTATATTTCAAATCTATAGCCTATAGGATTTGTTAACAAAATGGTTATAGAGTGTGAAAAAGAATGGGATCAAGAATGGTTGTTTATTGAGATGGGCAAAGCAAGTGCAAGTGCAGAGAGGAAGAGAAATTAAGACATGTAGTGTGTTAAGTAAAAATTATAGGAGCCCATTGTTTTAGACTAAGTTCTTACCTACACTATGCCCCAAAAGACCAGGCTAAAAAATCAAGATGGAGTCACCACTGCTAAGTGCCATGTCACTTCCCAGAAGTCAGGAGAAAGATAACAAATAATTTTCCCAACAGGCCAGTTTAAATCTTCAATAGGTACGATAATGAAGTTCCTTATGTTTTAATCCTCACACAGAAGAGAGAGCCTGAAATAACCTGATGTTATTTTTCTATTGTTCTGTCTTCCTGTCCCCACCTTACAAGGAAAGTAACTTTGAAATGGCCAATCTGCTTTTTTGTTCTTTGTTTCTGCTTTCTTTAGTCTTTTTCTGTCTATAAAGCCAACCTCCTCTAATTGGCTCATGGGAACACTTATTCTATTTTATGGAATAATGTGTTGCCTGATTCTAGAATCACAGTAAAGCCAACTGAAATCTTCAACTAAATTTGTAGTAATTTTGTTCTTTTGCAAATGTTAGATGCCTATTAGGCACCCAAATGGAGATTTCACCTATGCAGATGGAAATATAAGTCTGGAGTTTAAAGGCAGAAGTCAGGGTCAGCCTATATGCACATACATGTGAAGTCAACAATCTGTAGATGATGATTAAAGAGACTTGGAAGAGAAGGAGATCACTTAGGGACTGTGAAGGAAAGAGTCTACTTATTCTGCTACTGAGACATACTGAAACATTGCAACATTTAGAAGTCAAGAAGAGGAGATCCTGCAAAGGAACCCAAGAAAGAGAGAAAACAACAGAATATTTCATGAATGATAGAGGAGTCAAGTATATTAAATGCTACTGAGAGGTCAAGTAAGATGAGGACAGAGAATTAACCACTGAATTTAACAATGTGGAGGTGTTATTGGTGCAAGTGGAGTGATGGAAACCAATCTAATTTGAGTGAATTGAAGAGTGGGAGCTAAGGAAGTAGTAACAGTTATATCAGAGGTGACTCTGGAGGAGTCTTGCTGTTAAGAGGAGCAGAGAAAGGAAGTAGCTATAAGAGTTATAGGGCAGGGTAGCGTTGTTTGTTTAATACCATTCATTCATTGTAACAGAATATAAGACGGAGTATATAGGCTATAAGCCTGATAGTCTTGATGCTAGGGGATGAAGTTCTCTTGGTTACTTCTGTTTTCTCAGTGAAATGAGACAAAATCATGAGCTGAGAGTGAAAGTGAGAGAAGGAAAAGAAACATTGTAATGTGAGAAGCATTGACAAGATGTGAAATAAACATTTCGTAGAGTATGTTGCATAGGATTTCAGATCTTTTTAGATTCTGAGACAAAAGTGTAATCTCACAAATACCAAGTATTGCTATGGATATTTTACTAAAAGGAACCAAAATAGGAATAGTTCAGGCCAAAAATCATCAAGTATAGCCAGAGTTGTTCTCTGATTTGTTCAGGGAATGTATACAAGTCACTTGATAAATGTCAGTGTTTTAATTTTTTGAATAGCTAATATGTTTTCCTGATATATAGCTAATATATTTAATATATTTCAAAATGCAAAAGGAATAAATGTGTAAGCAATGTAAAGTCTCCTTCCCTTGGTCTCCCATTATCTAATTTCTTTTCCTGAAGTCTGTCAAAAGTAACTTCCTTAAAAAACCAACCAACCAACCAAACACCCACTTTCTTGTGCCCCCTTCCAGAGATAATTTATTGATCTATTTTTAAAAGCTAAATGTATGCTAAAAAATTTTTGGTAACTTATTTCAGTTAAATCATTTTTAAAATGTTACTAATATTTCTTTATCCTCTTTAATGTTTTTTTAAAAAGAGCAAGAAAGAGCATCTGTTTTAATACTGATTTCATAATGTTGGTAGCCTTCTGGCAGGAGTTGTATCTGTTAAATTCTTCTAAAGAAATGTGTATGTTTCACAAAGTTCTTTTTCCTTCTTTGTCTTCACAGCTGATCTCGCATCTTTAATGGATAAAACATATGACAGGAAGTTGCCTGTTAGTTCTTTAACAGTATCACGGGTAAGAAAATTTAAACATTTATATTTCCAAAGAAGAGGAAGGAAGAAAGTAAGAAGGTCTCTTTATATAGACAAGGCTATGTAGATAAAGAGTACTTTTCGTAGGAAATATGATGGTACTTCAGAAAGTTCATGGAAAGGTTCATATTCTCTTTTGATTCTATTTTTCCATGAACTTTTTGAAGCACCGTCATATTTTTCCAGAGTCTGATATGTTTTTGTAGTTACTAATAGATATTTTATGGTGTAGAAGCAAATTTCTTTGGCCAAAATAAAAGGTAATAAATTTACCAGGCTTGTTAGTAATCACTGTTTTGTATATGATTTATTTTAATTTTTTCAGGATATGATATTTTGCTGTATGATACCATGATTTTTTTTTTTATGTTGATATGTCCTTCAAAGCAATAATATTTACTTGTTAGTACGGGAAGTGTTTTTGGTAGCAGAGAAAATCTATAAAGGGGTGAATATTAACATTAATGTTAAATTGCTACAAAGCAGTAGACAGAGGAATAATGTTAGGCTCAGAATCAGGTAATTGACAGTAACCATTACTGAACACCTATGCCACTTATTGTGTTAGTTTCTTAACGTAGATTATTTCTGTTCTTACAGCAGCCATATGAGATAAGCATCCTCTCTCCATTTTTCCATGTAAAACATAGTATGGTTTAATAACTTTCCCAAGTTCACACAGCTTATAATTGGAAAAATTGGGATTTAAATACAGGAATCAAAATTCTTTTCTATTGCTTCCCCAAATATATCTGGCCTTACCTTTATCAAGAATTCACTTTGTGATATTAGGCAACAGGGCCCCTCAATTTTCTTATTTCTAGTATGGGAACAACAGTGTCTTCCTTGCAGAGATGATGTGATGCTGAAATGAGATCTTAGTTATGAAAGCTTTTTGTAGAAATTAATGGCATTGTAAAATTCAAGGTATTATTAAATCTAGAAGAGGGAAAGGAAAGAAATCATCTTCCTTTTTAATCCTGGTCCTTTCTTCAGTAGGATACAATTTAACTGGTCACGACTTAAATTTTATAGACTCATAATTGGCATATTGGAGGAGAACTGAAAGGCCACTTGTTCATCTCTTACATGATGGATAAAACTTCTGTATTCTATACATAATACCTGATATTTGCTTAGGTAGTACTTCAAGGTTTAAAGAGCTTTCACATACATTTTCTCATGGGTGCCCCGTACTCTTCAAGGCAGGTGCCTTTATTCTGTACATGCAGATGGAGCAACTAAATCCCACAGGGGCTGTGCCATCTGTTTATGCCACACAGCAAGCAATCAGGAGAGCTGGTTCTCAACCTCAGGTCCAGTGTTTGAACCACATTTTATCCGTCCCATAGTGGAGTTCTAAATTTAAATCCATAGTCTTAGGCATTATTAGAAAGTCTCCCTCTTTTTATTCTCCTCTCTCTTTTGATGAGGTTTTAATTATATTCATAACATGCAGTAAGTCTTAGGAATTATTAGAAAGCCTCCCCCCTCTTTTTATTCTCTCTCTCTTCATAAGGTTTTAATTATATTCATAACCTGCATTATATCTTACTCTACCTTTTTTGCCTCTTAGTCTATACTCTTTACTCCATCCTTGGAATAATTCTTTCTGTTTGTTTATTTGAACTGTAGTTAAGGAGCATACTCAGGGATTTTATTGTTTGGAGGGAGACTTTGTTGGTAGAGGAATCATAGATTGATAAGTTCATAGCATAACTTAGAGTAGGAAAAATGGTTACAAGACTGAGTTCTCTAAATTTAGATTTTTATGATCTGGGCAATATTTTTTCAGCCATTGGAGTCTTCATCCTTTCAGCCATGTTTGCCATGTATTTGGAGCTTGGAACATAGAGAAGATATCAGGCTTTCAAGATAAAGGGTGATGACTAGTTATAAATGTAGTAGGAGCTCTATCTGTCCTCTTATTCTCAGCAAGGCAAGGTTCTTGTTTGGCTTTTAGTCAGTTTTTCTGATCAAGGTTGTTTTACAAATAGAAAATATTCCTTACATTAGCATGAAACGATTTCAAAGATGGGGCCGTACCATGTGAACATTGTTTGACAAAGTATGAATATTGTTCCAATAAAATGGGTATTCTGTCCTTTTTATGGTCAGTATGTGAACCAAGCCAAATATATAACATAATTTGTATTCAATAAGGGTTTTTTTTCTGTCTTTTAGTTTGTGGACAACATTTCATCTCGAGAAGAGGTGGACCATGCAGAGTATTACCTTTACAAGTAAGTTTTCCATTTGATTTGGCTATGACTCTGTGATATTTCACACCCCTTTTTAACACAAAAGGTGGTATATATTATATGTAATGTTACACACCTTGCTTTTTAAGTTTTTGTTGTAGAGATCTTTCCATGTGAGTATATAGTTTCCTCATTTTTTATAACTGTGTCATATTCCATACTATGAATATATTAATTTCTAATGAGTATATTATTTAAATAAGTTCACTATTGAAGGTTCTTTTTTGTATGATTGTCATATATAATGTTATATATTTATTAATAAATTTGTACATATGTAATTTTGCACATAATTCTCATGAATATATACTTTTGTAATTTTAATTAGATTGCCAAATTGCTTTCCATTGAGGTTTTACTAGTTTACATTCCCACTAGTAATGTATGAGACAGCCCTGTTTTTACAATTTGGTCAACAAAGGGGTACTTTCATATTTTGGGTTTTCTGCCAATCTGATAGGTGAAACTCTCTCCCTTTTTTACACAGATGGAAATATACTCTGTATGAACTATTCAGCACCTATTTTCAGTTTCCACTTTATTTTTAAAATGTTGTCTGTATTACCACATTTATTTCATTCTTTCTCACAGCTGCGAACAATTTCATTGTGAACTGCAGATATTCACTCGTGTACAAAGAAGTATGTTTAGTATAGCATTATCTACAGTGGCAAAAGACTGGAATAACCTAATGCTTGTTAATAAAGACTAGTCAAATAAATTATGATTTATCCTTAAGTTGATTTTTCACCTATCAAATATATCTCTCAGAATGATACCATACAACTCATTTTTTATTGAGATTTCAATTTTAAAAATCTGATTTATGATTTGTTCAAATTCCTGTGTTCCAAGTATTAGATTCAAACTGAAATTTAAAATGCTTTCAGTAAGCATTGCATTAGAGTTTGCTGTTTGATTTTGCTTTGTTTTCATCAAGAGAATTTTTAGTTATTTCCATCTAGGTGCCTTTTTAAAAGCTTACTCTTATCTTAGTGAAAATTTACTCAATTTTATTTTATTTTATTTTGCTAAATAGTAATGAGTCTTCTTTTTTTTTTTTTATTTCTGAATTGGATATATTCTACCACGTTTTTGTTGCTTTCTGTTTAAATATAAATCTCAAGTAGACTAGATTCCACACCTTAAAAAACATTTATTCTAAATCTGAGATTGCCTTTGACAATGTCCTAAGTTTAAATTTTTAGTCCTAAAATCATAATTGCAAGTGCCCTCTTACACTTCATTACAATACACATAAATGTATCCCTTGATGCAAATAAGCCCTGTCTTCTGTTAGTGACTCTTTGGGACTGGCCATAGGGCTGCTTTGGTAATTAGTTTTGTCCATGGTGAAGGGTGTTTTGGGGCTGGCATCTGGACAGTTTTCATTCTTTTGCTTTGTTCCTGGCAAAATGCAAAAAATAGTTCCAATTTCTAAATAGAAACTTTCTTAAAATTCCATTCTGTGAGACACAGTGCCGTAGTCTTGGAATTAATGTGTCCCAAATTTATAAGGACTTTTGTAGCATATAATTGATTTCAGTGATTCAGCATTCAACAAGTATTTACTGGGCACCTATTATGTACCCAGGCCCTGTCCAAGGTCTTGGGCATATAGTGATAAATAAGTTAGACTCTGTCCCTGTCCTCATACATTAAAGTATAACTGAGAAATTTGAGTCCTTCAAGGTTTAATTTTTCATATGATGTCTAGTTTTATGATAAATTTTTCACAAGATGTCCAGTTTTGTGTGGCCTAGACTCTTAATGAGAGTTTCGTAAAATCACTATTTCCATTTCTATATAGATCATATAGAGGACTCTTGTCCACGATAAAGTTGAGCCACTGTTTGATTTGACATCCCATTCTTGCTTTCATGAAAAATATTCTAGCTATCAGATCATTTTTTAGTTCTATTCTTTTTCCTCCCTTCCATTACCAAGAAAATTGGCTCTTAGCTTATTTTTTTTTTAAAAGAAAAACATTTTTATGACTTCATGAGATTACTGTTGTGTGTGTGTGAGACTGAGTTGAACTTTACAAAGCTGCATCAACATGTAGATAATGGACATTCAGTCATTAGCTAAGTGTCTCACTCATGCCTTCCAGCCTTAAAGAATATACAAGACATACATATGCCTCAGCAAAATTAAGTTACAATTATGAACTCTTGGAGTTTCTCTCAAGTAATTGAAATCAGGGATGTTAATCCTGTAGAGACCAGGGACCTACCACTCTTTGGTATTTTGACCAGTTAGGTCATCAGTGGTTGTGATGCCTAACATCCCTGTGGAGTGACTTTAGACATCTAAGAATAACCTTACAATCACCAGTGAGGAAATGTAAAAGCTCCTTCTTAATCTTGGACAATTAATAGCTTCATCCTGGCCTGGCTTTCAGATTCCTCATTCCCCAGCCCATAAGGCCCACAGCAGGACATTTGCATTGGCTCAACTCCTTCCCTGCCACAGCCTGTAAACCCCAGTCTCTGTTAGCAGATTGTAGCTGCCACATCTCATCTTCTCATAATCAAATCTCCCCAATGATTATGTTAAGAGTACTAGAGCCAGAGAAGTTAGGAAACCTTGAACGATGAGTGGTGAGCTAATTGAGCATCTGTATCAGGTGCACACATAAGTAGTTCCAAGATCCAGCAGTTCAGGCTGCTGCTGACCCCATGCTATCTTGTTAGCATCCTCCCAGCCTGGGGGAGAATTTGAACCTTTGAATCTCTGAAGTACACAGTTTTAAAAGTTTAGGAACTTCAACATTAAAGGTCACCAAGGATCTTTTAAGGAGAGATAGAAAGGTTGCTGCTACTGAGACAACAGGAGGGAGAATAACATCCAAACACTCTCATTTGGGCTGTGGGCTATTCCAGGGTGGGTTGGAGGTGGAATCCTATTATCAGCTTCTACCCAGCTATTTATAAATAAAACACGAAAACACCAAGAGAAAGGAAGTGATGCTGTAAACCAGAGTAATGTGAACATTAAAGATGATTAAGGCAATGAATACCAGAAACTATATAGGCTGACAAAAACCAAAATGCAAACTCAGTAATACTCTATGCGTGTAAAGGGAAAATAAACAGTAAAAGTGATCAAAACAGTAGAAAGGTTAAAGTAAAATAAACAAAACATGAAAGCTAAGAAACAGGAAAACAAGGTATACTAAGGACTGTTGGGCTGTAACAAGACAGCATAACTAAAATAAAACAAAAAGTAGGAAACAAATAAAATAAGGACTTAAACCGGTACAGAGAAATGACAAATGTTTGAGGTGGATATACTGAGCATCCTGATATTATCATTGCACACATTATGAATGTACCCAAATATCATATTTTACTCCATAAATTATCATGGGTTAGTTAAGTAAAATAGAGAGAAATAGAGAGCAGAATAGCAGTTACCAGAGGCAGGAAAAGGGATGGGGGCTAGGGCAAGATTGGTAGACTGGTGCAAAGTTACAAAGTTACAGTTAAATAGGAAGAATAAATTTTGGTGCTGTAGGGTGACAATAGCTAATAATATTGTATGTTTCAAGATAGCCAGAAAAGAGGATCTTGAATGTTATAACCACAAAGAAATGTTAACTGTTTAGGTGATAGATATGTTAACTAACTATTTTGATTAGATCATTATACAATTTATGCATGTATTGAAACAACTGTACCCCATAAACATGTACAATGAAAAAAATAAAACAAAAAAAAGGACTTGAGCCAGGGACTTCATACAATATGCATAGTTTAGCTGGGGAGGTTGGAAAAATAGGCATGGGTGTGCTCTCACATAGATACTCTTAACAGGTTAGATAATAAACTTCTTTATGAGTGCTTTTCAAGCTATCTTCCAAGAAGCCCTAGGGCTTTTCTCCCAGGGGCCTCGGGGCATGGGGTTGAGGTAAGACAGGCCAGAGTGATAGGCCAGGTGTGCTGCCACACACCTTTTGCTTCTGCTTCTGCCAGAGAAGCTGCACCTCCAGCTGCTTTATGTATTGGGGTTTGCAGAGAAAATTCAGGGAGGTCTGCAAACTTGGATAAGAATAAAGTTATATTTTTATTTTCACTTAACGTCTCAATGATATTTAGCATTCCTTCAATTAAATATAGGCAACAAATGACTGTAATATAAGCAGCATCTGTTGTGTCTTTCTCACTACTGGAAATCATTGATTTTTCATATCACATTTGTTGCAGGTATCTTGAAAAATTGTGCTTATCGTTGCTTAGAAATTACGTTATTAATTATACCTACTGCTAGCTAGTGCTATTTCATGCATTAATAAAGCAGCGCATATGGTACTATATCTCAGGGATTACTTTATATCTTGATAATTATATTTCAATATAATTGGTTTCTTTTGTGAGAAACCAGTTCTGAGAATGGTTCCACAGGCTTCATCTGATTACCAGAGTTCAAGACACACAAAAAACTGTTAAGAACCCTGCTGTGAGATCTTGTTTGAAAAATAGATTCTTTTGCTCAGGCTTATTCCTACTTCTTTCCTTAGGCCTTTTGACGTATTTTGGGTCTTTATTGTCTCTTCTTACAAAGAAGACTTTCTTTTCTTATTTGAGTTTATACCTTACAGAATAAGACAAGCATGTGGTTGATAACTGTTCTGTCTTCCAAGTGAAAATTTAGATACAGCCAGTCTCCTACGTTTCCCTACAGGAGCAGGAAGAAGGTGTAGAGGAGAGTGAGAAGATTCAGACAGGCCCTGAGATGCTATCTATCAGGAAACCAGTGCTGGGGTGGAGTTCAGTAGGAACATTTCTGCTTTATTTTGCTGTCACCATCACCCAGTGCTTGGTGAGGTGAGCAGCCACACTCTTTACCAGCAGTAGCAGTAGAGAAGTTTCTGTGAAAATGGAAGGGAAGACAAGCTCAGCTAATAGCAGCTGACAGGAGACGGCTGTTCAGTGGTCATCTGACTGGTGGGCGTAAGAAGTTAACTGCATGTATTTTTGTATTTGTTTGAAAGAGTTATCCTATGTTAATTTTTAAAAGCAGTTAAGCAAAATATTTTCTTTTTCCGGGCAGAGGATTAGTTTCTACTTCTTACCTACATGCCCTCTCATTGGCATTTGGAAGAAAAAAGGCAACCTTTGCTTTACGATAAATATACAGCATTCCTAAGAATTAGATTTGCATCTTTATTTTAGTGATGCAGAGACTAAGATGTAGAGATTAACTGAGTACACCTAATACAGAAGGCAGTGTGAGTGTCACACACTGCCTGTCCTAAGCAGGGGAGGGAGGACACAAGGGTCACATGTGACTAGTGGGACAGTGCTATAACAACAATGAATTGTTTTTCCAGTGCAAGGTTTTATCATTAAGAATCCCAGAGGAAAATGAGGCAAAAGGGATTCTAGAAAGACCAGGATATAGAGTGTGGTGGAGCAGGAGGAAATAAGAATTATGGGATAAAAGGAAATCCCTTATATTTCTTATAGTCTGTGGGTTATTGCTTCTTTTTTAAGAATCATAATCTTAGCTTTTCCTCTGCAAGAGATTCCCTTTTGGGATCTGTCTGGGGTCATGTTATTTTACGGCAAGCGTATGTGGAGTTTTTTAAAATGGGAGCATTTTCCTTTGTCATTTTTGTGGAGAGCATCTTTCCTGGACCAGCTGGTCTGTAGATCTGAGCCTAGGGCATCCCAAGTCCATGTGTGCTGCCCACATGCAGACAAGTGAGGCTTGAGGCAGGCTCTGTCTCCATTTTCAGGAGAAAAACTGCATGTCATTGGTAAAATTGTGCCATGAGTAAAAGTTTTTCTTTCATGGTTATAACAAGCTTTCCCAATTCTTGTGTTAGTATTTGATTACTGCATTAATGGAATGCAAACTCAAGCCACAAAAATTCCTTCTTTCTACTTGGCGTCCTCTTCTTCACTGAAGATGTTTGCAAATTGCATTTCTAAAGGCTTTTTTAGGCTTTTGAATCATTTTGGGACCATGGTAGTTTAGAGATGTATGAAATTTGCTCCTTTTACTATCAGAGTATCAATAATCAGAATGGATGATTTAATCTGCAACATAATGGTCATTCCTGAAGGATGTGATAGAAATTTCCAATGTATATAACATATATTCTCTGTATTAAGAATATAATATTTTTTAAAGTAGCATTTTGGTTTTTAGCAAAAATGTGGGGAATGTTGAATTGTCATACAGTAAGAAAAGATCGTGGCAGAGCTCCATGGGAAGGTCTGTTTCCCTCAGGATACAGCTCTCTATGTTGTCGTGGAGAGTGACACGCCACCCAGCAATGAGAGGAAGTTAAGGCTGCATGGCAGGCTGTGTGCTACCAATATACTCCTCCCTGTTGGCTCTTGGCCTCGAGCATCTTTCTTCAGTTGCTTAGCTGACCTGGCAGATACCAGGCCTCCCTGGTTGGAGATGGATAGCAGGTCAGGAACAGCTGGGGCAAGGCAGATGGCAGCCTGCATGTCTCCAGGTCCCGGGTTGGCAGCCAGCCTAAAAAGGAAGGACTAAAATAGCTTCATTTTTCATGAAGCAAAAACACCCTGATGGTTCCTTGGAAGCAGGAGCACCACTCGGTGCCTGTGTTATAAGAATCCATTCCTGCCTTTAGGGAGAGAGGAAGGAGGGAGTTTATTAGGAGGGAACAGCATGCATGAGTTTACGCAGTAGTAATTTTCCTTTGAGGACATAGAGGTTGTGTTTTACAGCAATAAAAGGCAATCTTAAATTTTCTGTTAGCGTATTGCCAGGTCTCATTATGCTTGAACATTATTAAGAGCCCAAGGGGAGGTAAATGACTCTTAAAGCATTTTTTAGTAACACTTCCATACTTTAATATTGCCAAGTACTTTATTTAGTTCTTCTTTCTGGTCCTTCCCACAGGCCTAGGAGATAGTTTATTATTGTTAATGGCTCTGTATTACAGAATAGCAGATAGTCAGGGATGTAGTTCATGCCTTGCCAAGATCCACGGGTGCTTTGTGATAAGAGTTAGAACCCTCGACCTCCACTGCTTCAGGCTCTCTATTTCTCTTCCCACTGGTCTTGTTATTTCATTCTGAGCCTAGTCATTGGCCAGGTAGGGGGGAACCTTCAAGGTATTTTTCTGACTTTGGTTTAAATTAATTCCACCTGACTATTCCAGAGTGATTTCATACTTTAGATGGTTACTCTCTTTCATTCCTCTGGTGTGATGAATAGGTGTACCCCTGGGGGCTCCTGTCCTAAGAGTCCTTTGCAGCCCATGCTGCAATGAACATCCATGTACAAGTCTTTGTATAGATGTATGCTTTCATTTCTGTGGGATAAATATCTAGGAATAGAGTGGCTGAAGCAAATGGTAGATATACGTTCAACTTTTTAAGAAACTACCAAATTGTTTTTCCAAAGTTGTTATACCATTTTACAATTTCAACAGCAGTTCCAGTGCCTTCACATTTTTGCCAGCACATTAAGCCATTCCAATATGTGTTTAGTGGTATCTCACTGTGGTTTTAATTTGTATTTGCCTAATGTCTAATGACATCTCCTCTGGTAAAGTGTTCAAATCTTTTGCCCATTTTTTAAGTTGAGTTGTTTGTTTTCTTATTATTGGGTTTTGAGAATTCCTTTTCTTGTAGTCTTCTCTTATCGATCACTTAACAGTAGTTTTCAAAGAGTGGTTTTTATTTTTGATGGCAATCCAATTTATTAATTTTTTTTATAGATTGTGCTTTTGGTGTCATCTAAGTAATCTTTGCTGAACCCAGTACCCCATAGATTTGTCTTCTATATTTTGTCTTAGAAGTTTTGTAGTTTCAGGTTTTATCATTAGGTCTACCATGATAGATTTTGACTAATTTTTTGTATATGGTACAAGGTAAGAACCAAAGTTAATGTTTTGGCATAAGAATGCCTAATTGTATCAGTGCCACTTGTTAAAAAGACTATTTTTAAATTTCCTTTGTACCTTTGTACAAAGTTGTTATGTGACTCTATTTCTGGACTGTTTTGTTCCATTGATCTCTGTTCTATTGTCTGTCTTGATGCCAATACCCCACTATCTTGATAATTGTAGTTTTAAAATAACTCTTAAAATCAGGTAGTGTAAGTCCTCCAATTTGTTCTTTTTCAAAGTTGTTTTGGCTAGTTGAGGTCCTTTCCATTCCACATCAACGTCAGAATCACCTCTTTTGTGTGTGTATGTGTGTATATACACACATACTGTTCCTCATTTCTCTACATTAATAATACATGTATCAATTCAAGAAATGTGTATGGAGTGTCTAGTATATATTTAGAAAGGGAAAAGGGAAGATTATAAAGAATGTAAAGGGAGATATTGATTTTGTGGAAGTCAGTAGTCATTGTTTTTCCGTTGAAGGCAGATTTAAATTCTGATGGAATTCAAGATGGAAGTACATGAGGACGGATTTCATGTCTATAAGCCAAGTGATTCATGTCTTTTTAGAAGGGATTTCTAAAGCCAATAGAAGGTTTAAGAGTATTTTTTAATTCACTAAAACTGTGGTATAGTCAAAGGAAGAGTATGATAAAATCACTGCAATCAAGAATATTGTAAATCGATTGGGGATAATTAGATATGTGGAACAATTCAAAATAAATACAAATCCAGAATATAATAATAGATAAGTTGACTGTATTTATGTAACAAAGTGTATATTTTAGAGAAAACCTGCTTTGGGCAGGCTGGAAGGAAGATTGATGTCCTTTATCAACAAACATTCATAAAAGAGGTGGAACTCGAGGTGGCCTTGAACACTGTGTGAGTTGAGGAAACAGGAGTGCGTGTAGAAGATGAAGCAAGCAATATTGGTGGAGTTAGAAGAGTGGGATGGGCAACCAAAGGAAAAATAAACAAATGGGACTATATCAAACTGAAAAGTTTCTGCACAGCAAAAGAAACAATTAACAGAGCTAAAAGACAGCCAACAGAGTGGGAGAAAATATTTGCAAAATACATGTCTGACAAAGGACTAATATCCAGAATATATAAAGAACTCAAACATCTTTACAAGAAAAAAACAAGCAACCCAATTAAAAAATGGGCAAAAGAGCTAAGTAGGCATTTCTCTAAAGAAGATATGCAAATGGCCAACAGTCATATGAAAAAATGCTCAACATCACTCAGCATCCGGGAAATGCAAATCAAAACCACACTGAGATACCATCTCACCCCAGTTAGGATGGCCAAAATCCAAAAGACGCTGAAAGATAAATGCTGGCGTGGTTGCGGAGAAAAAGGAACTCTCATACATTGTTGGTGGGAATGCAAAATGGTGCAACCCCTATGGAAAATGGTTTGGAGGTTCCTCAAACAGCTGAAGATAGATTTACCATATGATCCAGCTATCCCACTACTGGGAATGTACTCAAAGGAATGGAAATCATCAAGTTGAAGGTATACCTGTTCCCCAATGTTCATCGCAGCACTCTTTACAATAGCGAAGAGTTGGAATCAGCCCAAATGTCCATCATCGGATGAGTGGATACGGAAAATGTGGTATATCTACACAATGGAATACTACTCAGCTATAAAAACGAATGAAATACTGCCATTTGCAACAACATGGATGGACCTTGAGAGAATAATATTGAGTGAAACGAGTCAGGCAGAGAAAAAGAAATTCCACATGTTCTCACTCATTGGTGGGAGCTAACAAAACAAACAAATTAATTCACCCACATACACACACAAAGAAAAACCGGGGGTGGGGGGTGGGGAAGAAGATATAACAACTATACTTCTATGAAGTTGTTACAACAAGCAAACGGAAAGGCCATTCTTGGGGGGGGAGGGGAGAGAGGGAGGAGGGAGGGAGGTGTCGGTGATGGGCCATAATCATATACAGTGTATATTGACAAAATAAAAATTTAACGAAAAAAAAAAAAAAAAAAGAAGAGTGGAGTGAAAACTGGCTTTATGGGGACTGCCTAACCAGGCAGACTAGGACATATTGGGGAATAGTGAGAAGTAAGGTAGACTAGATTATGAAGGGAATAGAATCCTGGCAGGAGAGAAGGGAGAGTTTAAAATCTGTCATTATCATACACTGCTAGTAGATACATAAATTGGTACAACTTCTGTAGAGAGAACTTTTTCAACATCTGTCAAAATTACAAATGCACATTACCCTTTGGTGCAATAATTCCACCTCTACAAATTTAACCTCACATACATGCCAAAAATATCCATTGCAAAAAGTAAAAGATTATGTTCATGAGTAGAGGCCTGTTTAAAGTAATTATTCTGCAGCCATACAGTGGAGTACTGTGCAGTGACTGAAAAGAATGAGGCGGCTTTATTTGAACTTGTATTTTATAGGGAATACAAATACAAATAAAGTAAAAAACAAAAAAAGCGTAGAACTTTGTGTGTTATATAACCACTGTGGTTTGTGTATGTGTGATGTGTGTACATGTGCTTTGATGCATGTGTGTATATATGTATGTGTATGTGTAGAATGTCTCTGGAATGGTGCACACAAAAACTGGTAACATCAATTTCTTTTGGAGAAGAAACCTGGGTGATTTTTTGCTAAATTCTTGTACCTTTTGAATTTTATATCGTGGGTGTGTATTACTTACTCAAAATATGTTTTTAAAAGATCTTCTAGTCATCAGTAAGTCTTTAAAGGTGTATATCCTAATAGATGTATGTCAGGAAGATTAATAATGGTAAATTTTTTATTGAAAGGGGTAAATGTTGGAGGGAAACTAATTGTCTGTGCATATGGTGATAAAAGGCCTGTCCTGTGGTAGTTGACAGTGGAAATGAAGAGAGAAATACATTGTACCATAGGAGGGGAAAAAATTAATCAAAAAGATTAATGACAGGTTGAATGTAAAGATAGAAAACAGAGAGTCAAAAATGAACTGAAAATTGAACCTCAGTTAATGGAAAAATAGCTAGTACATTGATAGAAGTATTGAGTTAGAAGCAGATTTAGAAGGCAGCAAGAGGGAGGTTTTTTCTTTTGCCTTGTCATTGTACATGTACATTTTTCTAAGTTTGCATAATATCTTATGCCTACTGACCATACTTGGTCTGTTTTAGAGAAACTAGCTACATACCTTCAGAGAAAAACTGGCAAAACATGCCCACTAGGTTTTCCTGGTGTCCTGGCATTACTGGGAAATTTTAATAGATGATGTCTGAAGGCCTGCCAACTTTCAGAATCTGCGAAACTGAGGCCTGGATAGACTCCGCAGTTTCCATAGAGCCATGTGACAAGTCCAAGGCCTAGCTGTGGATGAAGGCCCGACTTCAAGTTCAGAGGCTTTTCAGCTGAACCAGTGTATCTCTTTGTGCCAGTTCTTTTTTTCTGAGGCAGTCTTGGTAATAAACCAGAAGATGTAGGCTCAGTGAATAATTAAATACTTAAAGTGACATAGAATTAATAAAACCCAGAGAGAAAACCTAACATAGAAAGAGATTCAACAATAAAAATGCATTATCTTGAGGGGTGGGGGGAAGTACTGAAAAGTCTCTGAGGGAGTCAGGATGGGAGGAAAAGAGGTGGCCTGGATTTTAGGACCAGTTTAGTGCCCAGTTTGGTCTGTAACTTGGAGCCAGTTAATGAACTCTCTGCATGTCAGCTTCCTAGATGGACAGATGATCTTGGGTTCCTCCCAGGGCTTTTTCCATGTCTAAAATTCTGTGTTTCTCAGTCTCTCTGATATAGAAGCTCGGCTTTATCACCAGAGCCTCAGACTTTGAAAGCATGAGGTTCTGGTCCTTGTTTAGTTTCTCACTCAGAATTTTATTCACTTAAACAGTAGAATTAAAGTTTCAGCCACCTTAACAGAATATCAGAAGAAAAACAATAGATGTAAAAGTAAACAACAGAAAGGATAGGAAATCTCTTTTCTGGATTTGGATGCAGGCTTCATTTACTATCTTTTTTGTAAATGTTTTTAGTAAATTTTGTGGAATGAGAAGTTGGATATCCACTCTTATTTTCCAGAGAGATAATTTTTGTGCCATGTGTATTGGCATTTTCCTGTCGTCTTTCTCTAAAAGGCCAACGAAGCACATTGTTTTTGATGCCTCGCATATACATGCGATTTAAAAGGAGAAGGCTAAAGTAAAACTGTTCTAATAGCTGTAGAACCCTTTGTGAATTAAATCTAAACAAAACAAAACCAAAAAAACCTAAAGTTTCATGTAAAAAAAATATATATACCAAATTCTTTGATCAAAAAATCTTTCTACTATTTTCATAATTGTGAAGTCATAATCCAAGGTACCAGGAATTACAGCTGTAGGGCAGAGAGAAAGGGATAACTAAAATTTAGCTTTGTATTTATTACATAAGCACTACTTTTGCGTGTAAGGCAGTTCGATTTGAAGATTATTAAGAGTTCTTTTTCAGGAGCTGGTACAATATTTAAGGGAGAGCTAAATAGATAAACAGAAGCTTCAAGGAAAGATTTGTGGGAACAAAAATTTCAGTTGATTGCATCATGATTTTTGAGGCCAAAGACAAATAAATTGCTAAGTATTTCCAGATGTTGTGTGTCTAGGCAAGAGGACATTTGAGGAGCTAGAAGTATTCGATGTGCATTCTCTTCAGTGGTCTTGGCTGCTTTCATTTTCATGATAGATTTCCAGTTATGCTTGTTTTGACCAGGCAGAGTCTATGTTTTAAGGTTTTTTTGTTCTTTTTAATAGAAATTCTGATTTTAAGACAAATTGTATCACCATTTCATAGCTAGTAATAAGCAAGAGTTGGACATAAAACCAGGTCTTCCAACTCCAGACCATTACAGCCCTTGAAGTGTATTTATTATGCACTGGCTGTTACATAGCTCAGTGATGGACGCTACCAAGAGATGGAACTCAAATTGGTCTTTAGTCTTCGTTGGTGGAAGCCCTGGCAGAGTTTTGATAGGAAAAACACTGAAATTATTTGTTAAAATGAGATCATTGTGTATCTCATACATAAAGATTATTACAGTTCTCCATTTGCTGAGTTAATAGCAGGTAATAACAGTTAACATGTATGGCAACTTACACAGTGGTTTCACACTCTAGCCGGAATGGACTACTGTTCTCTGAATGTGCCCCATACTTTCTTATCTTTGCCTATGCTCTTCCTACTCCTGTCACTTCCTAACAGAAAACAACCTGTTTTAAGGCCTGTCTCATTCTGCTACATTCATAAACTTACCCTGATTTTCATTATCTAAGTGTGATATCTCTGATCCTTCTATAAAATTTCACTTTAGTTATTCAGGAGTGCTTACTTTGTTTAGTCTTTAGACTAATCAAAAATATATTTCTTATTTTCCTTTACTTGAGAAGCAGTATAGTATAGTAGATTAAGAGCATGGACTCTTGAGCCAGTCTACCTGGATTTGAATCCCAGATGTGCCATCTGTTAGCTGTATGAGTAGTTATGAGACTTAAAGAAATAAATATATTCTGAAGCCCCCAGAATAGTCCTGGGACAAAAGAATGTCAGCACTCAGTAAATGTTAGCCTTAATTTTGGCTATATTAGATTGTAATATCTTGAAAGACAAAGTCTATTTCTTCTCCATACTTCTCTCTTTAGGGAAAATGTATTCTGACTTCCAGTTTAGGTTTCTAAGACCATTATTCCCCAACCTTCTTCACTACCTTCACCCCAAGGACATCAAGGTACAAGGATCATCAGGATTCAGGGATAGGGAGAAATAAATGCTTATGAAGACTAGTAGTTAAACACCCAGGTAGAAAGGATATCACATTTGGGGGGAAGCTTCCTAATGCTAAAAGAAAACTACTGAAAGCTCTCATGTATATACCCATGTTACTAAGCTTATGATGGCCACAAACCAGAAGGGGGCAGCAGAAAGTCATTTGCTTACTGCCAGAAAGGGAAGAGCCTAAAAGTGATATCCAGTTAGGGAAAAGCTGCACCAAAACTGATCTCTGGTAAGATGGTACTAAATCAATAATCAAAATGTAGATTGGACACACAAAAAAGAGGACTGTTCTGAGGGCTGGGAACATTTAAATAGTTGAAATAAAAATTGAGGGACTGCTTGCAGTGCTTTCAGCTCTGATATCTGAAGTGCACAAGAACAGCTCAGAATGCCTAAAGCTGTTTAATGTTGTCAGTATTCCCCACTATTTATTTTATGTTATTGTTTTTTTCCAGCTGTAGAAACTGAGTAAGAGTTTCTGTTTGTGCAGCCCATTGTTATATGGAAAACTGGGCTGCACAAACCTGCCTTGCAGGTTAGGATCAAATAAACAAATTGTTTCATATTTTAAAAATTATTTCTTGCTTCCGGAAAAGTAATTACATATTTTTTTTAAAATTTATAAAGGAAAAATTTCTCACTTTTTAATGTGTTTCTTGCTAGGCTTTTTACAATATCTTTCTATTTTGTTTTAAACTATTTGACAGTAATTCTCAAATTTCATCTGTAAATTCACAGCAATTCCATCTAAAATCTCAGAAGAATTTTTTGTGGACCTGAGAAGATAACCCTAAAATTCAAGTGAAAGACTAAAGTGCCAAGAATAACTAAGACAGTTTTAAGAAGACTAAGGTATAATGATTGGTCCACCAAATTGATAACTGGACTCATTAGGATGCTACAATAAATAAAAATGAGATGTTGGCTCAGACTCCAACAAACAGACCAATGGAACAGAATAGAGAGAGCCCAGAAATGCATCTATACATATATGGAAACTTGAGATATTTTATTTGTCAAAAGGGAAAGAGTGGATTAGTTAATAAATGCTGCTTGTACAATTGATGATATGACCTTATAGGGAAAAAATTATTCATTCCTACCTCAAAAATGTGTGCATGCTCTTTTTTTTCTTTTAAAGATAGATTGAAAGCCCAAATGGAAAAAGCAAAACTAAAACTTTTAGAGGGAAATATAGGAGAATACAGTACTAATAGTACTATGACACTGGGACAGTGAAGGGATTTCTCTGAACAAGACATGAAAAGCATAACTGATAAAAGACTGATAAATTTTAATGCATTAAAATTTAAAAGTCCTATACCACAAAAGACACCATTAACAAAATTAAAGGACAAGCCAAAGATTTGCAATGCATATAACTGACGAAGATAAGTGTCCAGAATACATCTATAGATCAGTAAGATAAGAAGATAATCCAATAGAAAAATATATAGAAATTATGAACCAGCAATTAGCAGATTAAAAAACTGGGCTGTAAATAATATGAAAAGATGCTCACTCTTACTACTAATCATACAAATTGCAGATTAAAATGATACATATCTTTGCATTTATTAGATGCAAAAATAAACGGTTTGACAGTAATAACTGTGGCAAAGAGGAACACCAAGAACTCTGGTTCATTACTATTAGGAGTTTAAGGTCGTTTAGCCACCTTGAAGAGTAGTTTGGCAATATGAAGTAAAAGTGAGGAAAAGCATGGTCTTCTACTCAGCATTCTCCTCCTAGGTATATACCTTAAAGGAACTCTCGCATGTGCATGGATTAAGTTATAAGAGTATTCATTGTAGCATTGTTCATAATGGCGAAAGACTGGAAGCAACCAAAATGTTCAACAGAAAAGTAGAAAAAGATGTAATAGACATAAAAAGGAGTACCACACAGCTGTGAGACAGAATGAACTAATGCTATATGTTAGCATGGTTATCTCAAAAACGTAATGAGTGAACAGCATGGAGAAGTATCATATATATAATGTGATACCACTTATGTAGTTTGAAAACGTGCAAAGCAATATCATAGTTTTCATGGAAACACGTATAAAGTGAAGAGTGTGAAAACATGCCCTGAAGAATGATAAACTACAAATTCGTGATATTATTTACCTGTGAAGAAGGAGGATGATGGGGTAGAGGTAGGATCGGGAGATGTATATAGGGAGGCTTCAACTGTATCTCCAATGCTTTCTTCTTTACAAAGAAAAAAATCTGGAACAACAGTGACAGATTTTACAATTTAATGAAAGGTGGTTGGATACATGGATGTTATATTCTGATAAGGTTTTTAATCTCTTACCACACAGGATAAAATCAGTTTTCACATTTGTTTAAAAAAAATTACTTAACATACTTGAGGCTAAATCTCACTTCCTTGTTGAAAAATTCTAAGATGGGACCAATGGCCTAGCTTGGGTCAGAGTCTAGTTTGGCAAGAAGTCTAGGGTGATATATTTGGGCCAGCTTGGGCCAGGTAACTACACTTACATCAAACCACTGTGAGATATGGTCATGTAAGAACACAGTGGCTTCTGGGGGACGAGGTGAGAATTGCATTTCTCAGAAGAAAAGGGGGTAAAGATGCTAGATAACCTTGTAAGATCTTAGTTGACTACAAGCCTAATATGTAAGTAATAAATTTATTAATAGTTTTAGAATGATTTTCTGACTTGTTTTTATTTCAAAATCTTTTATTATAGAAATTTTAAACTTAGACAGAATAGTATACATACTCCTTTACTTGTTACCCAGCCTCAACAACTACCACCAACCCCTAGCCCACTTTTTTTCATTTATGCCAGGAGTTGACCAACTTTTTCTGTAAAGGGCCAAATAATTTGGGCTTTGCAAGCCACATATATTTTCTGTTGCGGAGTCATTGGTCTCTTCCCTGCCACCACCCCAGTCTGTCAGGAGTCCCAGTACCATCCCCAGGTTCAGTGATTCCCTATGTGGCCTCTCAGGACTCAGCATATAGTGGTACTCATGGCATGGCTAAGTGAAAAGATACAAAGCAAAATCTGCACAGGGAAAATGTGCATGGAGCAAATTGAAGAGGAAACCAAGCAAAAGCTTCCAAGAGTCCTCTCTAGATGGAGTCACACAGGACATGCTTAATTATTCCAGCATAAAAGTGTGACAATATGCATGAAATGTCTGCCAGGGAAGATCATTAGAGGCTCAGCATACAAGGTTTTTATTGGGAGCTGGTCACATAGGCACCCTCTACATAGCACATACCAAAAGTCTAGACTCCCAGAAGGAAAGAAGTGTTCAGCATAAGCCACATTTTTCGTACAGTTTATGCGCAATGAGCCACTCTTATCAGTTTTAGGGAATAGTGGGAACCCTCCCAAAATTCAAGTTTCCAGACCCCAGTCAAGGGCCAACCTTGCAAGTAGGCCTTTCTGAGGATAACAGTCTCAGGCCTGATGTGGTTCTTTTCTATATACAACCCTTTAAAGATGTAAACACTATTCTTAGCTCATAGGCTGTACAAAAACAGACTGTGAGCCCAGTAAGTCCCATAGGCCCTAGTTTGCCAACCCTACATCCATTCCTTCACCTACTTCCCTATCATTAAAATGTGGGCAGGGGAGAAGGGTAGGAATGCCAGTGTACCATTTCATCCATCCTTACTCCTGTTTTGTTTTTAGAGGAAATAAAGTAACTCCTGAGCTATTTGATTTTGCACCTTGGAGCTTGAGGAGGAATAATCAGTTGGGTGGCTATATTGTATCCCAGTGTGAGCCTATATATGTAATTTAAGAGCTGCAGCAAATGCTGGATTATACCAGATGGCTGGCATGTGCTTCTTTTTTACATAGGTTCCAGAAGCAGAAAGATGACCTTGTTAACTGATAGACTCTCAACTTGCATTGGTATTATTTATTAATACTGATCATTTGACCTTATATTTAGGCAATTCACTTACATAACTACCATACATTGATTAAAATCAGAACATTTAACAGTAATACAGTATTATGATCTAGTATATAGTCCATATTCAAATTTTGTCAGTTGATTTATTAATGCCTTTTATGGATCCTTTTTTCATAGTTCACAATCAAAACCAGGATCACACATTATATTTAGTTGTCATATCTCTTCAGTCTCCTTTAATCTGGAACATTTCCTCAGCCTTTTTTGTGTTTCTTGATATGAACATGATTTGACTCCTTTTTTTTTTTTAAGGTCTTTACTTTCTCTCAGCACTGTTTTATAAATTTCAGTATAGGCATTGTGCAATTCTTTTGTTAAATATATTTCTAAGTAATTTATGGTTTTTTATTCTTAATTCTATTTTCCAATTGTTTGCATATCCTGAGACCTTGATAAATTCACTCAGTAGTGCTAGTAGTTGTTCGTAGATTCCTTAGTGTTTTCCACATATCCAGTGATGTTGTCTGGAAATAGAAATATATGTACATCTTCCTTTCCAAATGTTAGGCACTTTAATTTCTTTTTGTTGACTTGTTGCACTAGGTAGGACCTATAATACAGTGTTGAATAGAAATAGTGGGAACAGAAATGTCCTTGATTTGTTCCCAATCTTGGGGGGAAAGTTTAACATTTCACTATTAAAAATGGTATTAGCTGTAGGTTTTTCATAGATGCCCTTTATCAGGTTGAGGAAGTTCTCTTTTATTCCTGGTTTGCTAAGAGTTATCATAAATGGGAGCTGAATTTTGTTAAATGCTTTTTCTACAAATGTAGACAATCACGGGTTTTCTTCTTTATTCTGTTTAATATAGTGAATTACTTTGATCAGTATTTCAGATAAACTCCCCAAAATGTATTGTCCTGATTTATTATTTAAAGTTAATTTATTAATTTTTTTTACAAATATTTATTCCATGTTGTCAGTAACACTGGTCTCTAGATTTCTTTGCTTATAATGTCCTTGTATGGTTTTACCATCAGGATTATATAATGTCATAAAATACATTGGGAAGTATTCCCTCCTTTATTTTCTGAAAATTTGTATAAGACTTACAATATTTTTTCAGTGTTTGGTAGTATTCATACCAGCGCAGCCTCCTGGGTCTGGAGTTTTCTTAAGAAGATTTTAAATTACAAATTAATATTTTTGAACAGGTATATGGATTCTCAATATAGTTTTATTTTGTATTGTTCATTATTAGTGAGGCTAGCATGTTCATATATACTTGAGTTATTCATATTTCCATGAGTTTTCTTTTATCCTGTCTTTCTACTGGGTTATTAGTCTTTTTCTTCTGATTTATAGGACCTCTCAATGTTTAAGGAGTAGACTTGAATTAATAAATATTTTCTCACTTTTTTTTTTTTTCCTTTTTGTCTTTTTTCATGACCGGTAACGGGATCACAACCCTCGGTGTCGCACCCGTACTGCGACCGGCAACGGGATCGCAACCCTCAGTGTCGCGCCCGCACCGTGCTCAACCAGCAAGCGGACCGGTCTCTATATGGGATCCGAACCTTCAGCGGGAACGCTGCTGCGCTCCCAAGCGCCGCACTCTACCGAGTGCGCCACCAGGCTGGCCCTCACTTTTTGTTTTTAAATTATTTGCTTTTTCATAGTTTTTACTATGTAGACATTTTTATTTTTTATTTAATTGGATTTCTCAATTTTTTAGGGCTTTTGCATCAGACTAAGGGTAACATTTGCCATCCCAAGAAATTTTCCCATGTTTTCCTCCAGTGAATGTGTGCTTTTGTTTTTAACATGTAAATACACGATTCCTCTGGAGTTCGTTGTGATTTAATTGTGTGAGGTACAGATCCATACATACACATACCCCCACACATGCATAAAATAAATGGCTACCCAGTTATCCTAATGCCATTCACTGAATAATCCTTCCATTTCCTGCTGATATGATATGCTACCTTTCTTATATACTAATTCCTTATTTGAGTTTGGGTCTTTCTCTGAATTTTTCTCTGCTCTCCCACTGACCTGCCTGTCATTCAACAGCATCACATCTGTTTTAATTATTGTAGCTTGCTAATATGTTTTAATGTCTAAGAAAAAGTCCGCAATTCTATCCACCTCTTTCCTCAAGCTCCATTATGCCTCTTTCTCAAACTGTTTAATAACTTCATTAATTGTTAGAAATATTTTCCAAATACCTTATTTGAATACATATTCTCTCCTGTGTCTCCCTAATGGGGAGGCTTAGACGATGGTTGAAAGTCTCAGATATGTGACTAGGATCTCAAAGTCTCAGATTATGTGATTATCCCTTAGGACATCTCTGTGCAAATAATAAAAAAGACTGCCTCTTCTAGACAGATAGTGAGGGGGAAAGGACCTTTTTCTGGTAGATGCAGCCTTGTACCTGAGTACACAGTTGCTAAGGCTAATTTTAGTTCCTATTCACACCTTTGGGCAGTGCTCAAAATAAACCACTTTACAAGGCAAATTTGTATGCAACAGTCCTGAATTCTGCTGCACCATACAAATAATGTAGTCATGGAAAAAATTACCAGGAAAGCCAGCTGCATATTCCCTCCCTCACCTCCTTCCTATCTGAGCTGCTAGCCCCACAGTTGACTGGTTGCATTGTTCAGTAATGTGCTTCCTTAAGTTGAAGTACAGTGGGTTCACACTAACTCCTTACCTTTGGGGATGTTCATTCAGATTGAAGTGGGAGTGAATAAACCTCTCTAAAGTCTAGTTGGCCACCCATCAATTAGAGTTTCATTGTGGGTCATCAAGATAAAGTCAAATAATGATAATTGTATCTGTACAAAAGTACATTGTCATCTCATTTTTATCATCCTCATATAAGAGCCTGCAAAATTCCAAAGACAGATATTATTTTTTCTCCTCTTTTGTAGATGAAGGAAATAAACCAGAGAGGAAACCTTTCTGAGGTCAAACAGCTAGTGAATGACAGAAGAAAGCTTTGATCCCAGATATTTTGAAATTTGAGGTTCTTCCTCTGAACCTAAAGGAACACTTTTTTTCCATATCACCCAATATCATTTAAAAAAAAAAAATTTCCTGTCAGCTCCATAAACATATAGGCAGAGTAAATTTAAATCATCACAAAATTATAGTGATGTTTCATCCTTCTGAAAGTACACTGATATATTTCTGGCATGTTCATATCACCTTCCCTAATGGTGCCAGAACACTTCATTTCTTATTCAAAAATACTCATGGTGTGAAAAAATAATTTTTTTAAGGACAAAGGCCAAAGTTGCCTACTATTTGTTTTGACTTGTTAGTCTGTAAGTTAGATCTATAAGCCTCTGGGTTTTTTGAAGATTGTAAAAAAGACAGTAATTTTGAAGGTAAGGTTTTCTGATATAGGGCTGTGATAAATTAAATTTGTCATATTTATGATTCCAGAATCTTATTATACATTAAGGAGTTGGCTTTTAGATTTTTTTTAGGGTGCTCTTTCCCTACCATAGAAACAAAGTTAGCTTTCAACTCTCTGGACAGAATATAGGTTTGAAACCAAGTAGGGAAATTGTTGAGGCTGATGTTGATGTTGATGAGTAGTTTTTAATATCTCTAAAAAAATTTTTTTCTTCTCATTTTTTATTTCTAAGTGATACCTTTCTTTGCAGATAGTAATCGTTTGGACTGTCATCTCAGATCTTTTTGGCCAAGTATTTTGTGGCGATTTACATCGTTTTCTGGATATTTATTTGGAAAGCAGCATTGAGCACACTTTTTTTTTTTTTTAGGATCTTGATATAACTGCAAGACAGTACAGGTTCTTTTTAATTTGTTTTGATATCTATGTCTTTGGCAGTAGTAAATTTGATTTTAACTGCAGACATTTTTTTACTTTGGACAAAACGTATTTCTGGAGTACTACCAACTAAGATGCACTTTTTGAAGATAATGATTATATTGTATTTGATTTTATATTCCCAGCACCTAGCTGTGCCTGGAACACAGCTGAGCTTTAATAAATATTTGTTGAATGAATGATTTAATGAAGTCTATAAGTAAATTAATACTATTTAAAATCCTGTCTATTCTTTGTTCGTACATTGTTTGACCCATTTAATGAGCAAAAAAGGATAAATTTTTTAGGCAGTTTCAAAAAAATTACATAGAATGTAGAATATTGGTCCAGAGAAGTAGTGTGGTTAGCAGTAAGACCTGGAATGGAACTGAAAGATTCCATGAGGTTCTAACAAAATGATTATAGTCTGATCCTAGTCAGGTTACGTAGCCTTGCTAACCTCATTTTTCTCATCTTAAAATAAATATAGAAAGTTGTGTAGTAATCATTCACTTCTGACATCTAGAAGTGCTTTGGAAAAGTTAAACGCTCTCTATAGATACAAAGGGATGCTGCTCTCTAGATGGCTGTCTCTGGAGCCCTGAGCCTCACTTTGGGAAGGTTTGGGGTGGGGACCTATTAGCCATAAAACTAATCATGTTTTTTACTGTGAGAAAAGATTCAGGAACCTAGTAATAACACATACCACATTCCTGGCTCCATCTGTATTGCTGCTTGTCTTGCAGTTCAGTAACACTTTCCTTGTTATTTCTCTGCCCGTTGCTGGGAATTGAGCCAGCAGCAGATACATACAGCATGAAAAAGCACAGAACACCACTTACATTCAAATCGAGATCTCAGGAAGCTTGCTGAGTAACTCCTTTACTTGGATTGGGAGTTGGGGCAGTTGTGTGTATACTACATCTAGTGATACAGATACCCATTTCCTCACCACGTTAGGAAGGGGTCAGACAAGGTAGGTGTAGGTCTCAGGAGGAGGAGGAGGAGGCAATGTAGATATGACTTTTTAGACCCAACATCTTGATCTCATGAAAATAAAGGGACCCCTTTCTATTGTTTCTCATGATTTACTTTTAAAAACCCACCATCTTTGGTTCATAGTTTCTGTTCCACCAAGGCCTGTAGTTTCTCCTTCCATCTTCTTGTATCTTCTCTTTCTCTGTCCTGTGGGATATCCTAGTCAAGCTCTAACCTATTTCCTATTTTTGTTTCTAGCATCTGTATTCAAATTTTGTTTATAGCACCTTCAAAGAAGAGAAAAAAATCATTAACGAATTTCAAGTCAGAATCTTGATTTCAGAAGACTAATCATTAGTTTTAAAATAAGATATTACCTTAGTTAAATTCATCAATGTTATAGATCACTTGAAGTCATATTCTTGGTTTTCATAACAGACCGGGCTCTTTCTCAGTTAAGGCATCAGATATTATATTGCTTATGTTTTACAAGTAATATTCATGGTTTCTCAGATTTATCATTCCAATTGTAAAATCAAGATGTGAATATCATCATCTACTTATTTTATAACTCTGAGACATCTGTCCAAGTAAACATTTTTTATTGAGGTGGTAAAGCTCCGTGACTCATATGATATGACAGTCATTGGTGGATCCACTATCATTTGCTAGATTAGAAGTTAGAAAAGGAATAAAATGGTTATCCAACCTCCCGACCCCCGAAGGCTCAGTCCTGTACTTGATGCTACATATTTCAAGGATAGTCTTGACTGTTTATATAATTTGATTCCAATCTACCTTTCCAGCCAAATATCACTAATCCCTAACATAAACTCTACATTTATGGGATTATCTTTCCTGGCTCATTCACTATTGCTCAACAAATATTAATTATATTTCCTCTATAAACTAAGTATTGCTCTTGCCATGGGGATTCATTCCTTTCTTTTAAAAGTTTCCCAAATCTTAAGTGCCCATACTCCATGCTGCCATTTCAAATCACTCTAGCCAGCAATAACCCCCTGACTTGCACACTGGTAGCACTTAGTTTGCATCACTCAGGTTACATTGGTCACATGTGGCCTAGTTTTGTGATATTATCAAAATTGTGAGATTATCTGCGTTTGGGAGAACCTTATCTAATAAAACCTCATGATTAGCAAAGGGCCCTAAAAGTACCAATCAGCAATAAATTTTCAGTAATTGCCTATTAAATAAATAAATGAATATTTGCAACTCTTCTTTCATGAAATCTTGCTGTCATCTTAAACTGCAAGATTAGAATAATTTTCTCTAGTTCTTCCCATAGAGGTATTCTGAATTTCATGTCTGAGCTGTCCTCACAGGCTAGTTGCTTCATATGTTTTCATACTTAATTCCTTCTCTAAGCTTACTATCTACCTTGTCTTTTCCATTATGTATTAATTTCCTAGAGCTCCTGTACAAACTGATTGGCGTAAAGCAACAGTAATTTACTCTCACAGTTCTGGCTAGAATTCTGAAATCAAGGTGTCAGCAGGGCCATGTTCTCTCTGAATGCTCTAGGGGAGAATCTATTCTATGCCTTCCTCTTTGCTTCTGGTGTTGCCAGCAATTCGTGGTGGTGTTCATTGGCTTGTAGATGCATCATTCCAGTCTCTGCCTCTGTCATCACGTGGCATTCTCCCTGTGTGCGTGTGTATCTCTGTGTCTCTTCTCTTCTCCTGAGGACACCAGTTGTATTGGGTTAAGGCCCCCCTTTAATAACCTCATCTTAACTTCATTACATCTGCAAAAGACCCTGTTTCCAAATGATCACATTAACAGATACTGGAGGTTAGAACTTCGACATATCTTTTTGGGGAGCACAATTCAACCTATAAGCTCGCTCTCTCTCTTTTTTTGTAAATAAAATTCACATAACATAAAATTAACTATTTTAAATGAACAGTTCAGTGGCTTTGAGTACGTTCACAGTGTCGTGCAATAACTGCCTCTGTCTGGTTCCAAAATATTTTCATTGCTCTGGAAGGAAAGCTGGTACCCATTAAGCAGTTATTCGTTACCTCCTCCCAAGTCCCTGGCAACCCTGCCCTATTTTCTGTTTCTATGGATTTACCTAATCTGTATGTTTCATATAAACGGAATCATAAAATATGTGATCTTTTGTGTCTAGCTTCTTTCACTTTGCAAAATGTTTTCAAGGTTCATTCACATTGTATCAGTACTTCATTCCTTTTTATGCCTGAATAATATTCCATTGTGTGTATATACTAGAGTTTGTTTATCCATTCATCTATTAATGGACACTTGGATTGTTTCCACCTTTTGGCTGTTGTGAATAGTGGTGCTACTAACATGTATTTGTTTGAAAACCTGTTTTTAATTCTTTTGGGTATATGCCTAGGAGTAGGATTGCTGGGTCATATGGTAAGTCTATGTTTAGCCTTTTTAGGAACTGTCAATCTATTTTCCATAGCAGCTGAACCAACTTACTTTTTCAACAGCAAGGTACAAGTGTTCCAATTTTTCCACGTCCTCACCAGTACTCTTTCATTTTTTTTATAATAGCCGTCCTAGTTGGTGTGAAGTAGTACCTCACGGTGGTTTTGATTTGCATTTCTCTAATAACTAATAATGTTGAGCATCTTTTCAGTTGTTTATTGGCCACTTGTATATCTTCTTTGGTGAAATGTCTATTAAAGTGCTTTGCCATTTTTTAATTGGGTTATTTGTCTTTTTGTTGTTGAGTTGTAAGAATTCTTTATATATTCTGCATACTAGACCCTTATCAGATATATGCTTTGCAATATTTTCTCCCACTATGTGTAGATGATGATGATGAGGTCTTTTAATGCACAGTTTTTAATTTTGATGAATTCCAATTTATTTTTTCTTTTGTTCATGCTTTTGGTGTTATCTAGAAATACATTGCTAAATCCAATGTCATCTTTTCTTCTGAGAGTTTTATAGCTTTAGATCTTATATTTAGGTCATTAATCCATTTTTGAGTTCATGTTGTTATTGTGCACATACTGGGTACTATGCACAAAGACTGAAAAGTGCTTGCCCTCAAAGAGCTGATGGTCTAATGTTCTTTAATTCACTTTGTTACTGATAAAGGAAAGCCATGGGATATAATCAAGGGTAAATGCTTTGTTTTACTAGCCAGTTCAAACCAGAGTCTGCCTTTCATGCCGTGGAACCTGGTGCTTTGTGACCAGCAAGGATATATGGTGAACCCAGTAATGAAAATGATTGAACCAAATAAGGGTTCTATTCAGTACTTACAGGATATCAAGGACAGACATAAATCTCTGTCACTTTGTTCCAGGGAGAATTCTTGTGAAGTAAGTGTACTTTCTCCCTTTCATCTGCAAGGTGGCACTCTCTCCTCCTTTTCTTTCATCCACTTGTTTCCTTCACCTCTATTCGTTATGGAGAATTGGCTTGTTACTGTTGATTTTAGTGTAGATGTTTTCATATCACCCTTGGTTATCCGCTAATGGGGTGTAGCAGTCTAGATGTGGCCCTGTCATATTTATCTTTGTATCTCTACCATTCAGCAATGCCCAGTATATACTGAATATTTATTTGTTTGCTGAACTTTGTTATTGCTGAGCTTTGGAATGCTTTTTCTGGGTTTGTTTGTCATTTGTTTATGGGGCTTTGAGGGGGAATTCTATGAGAAAAGAGCCCTCATAAAATCCTCAATAAATAGAGATGATAATAGTAACAACAGTAACCTTCCTTGAGTGCTGACCACATGATCATATGTTACTGATTGAGTCCCCACACAGCCTTTCCAGTGGATACTCTTATTCCCTTCATTTTATACATAAGAAAACCAACAATTAAAAAAAATTAAGTAGCTTGCCTAAAAACATGTACAGCTAGCTAGGAAGGAGCTGACCAGAGAGTCAAAGGTCAAATATTTAATCATTATGCCATACCTTTTTTCCCAAATAGAGGTTAGGGGTGTAGTGTGCATGGTGTAATTGTTTTTTATGTGTTTGAACTTGCTGACTAGAGAGGGTTTAGGGGCAGAGGGGATTGGTGTTTTATAGATCTAGCATGTAACAGTATTTGTACTGCCACAGTTGATGTCTACTCTTGGCAGACATCACTCTGATCATGGGACTCATTTCAACAGTTGTGACTCATACTCAGAATCCTGCTCAGTATAGCAATATGGCAGCTGCTACCAACAAACTGGAATTGGCCTACAAATGAAATCTCTATGTTGTACTTGTATTAAGGAGTGGTGGAATGTGGGGTAATATGCAATTGTCAGAAAAAAGTTGTGGATAATAATGACTAATCCTTATTCTCCTTCTTGGCACAGACATTACATCACCGATGATCTCATAATATTCATAAATACTATATGAACATCAGAGCCATTGCTGCTGAAAAATATTTAAATATGTCAGTTTTTCTACTCCTTATTCCACTCTATAATCTAGTACAGTAATGCAATACAGACAGTCCCTGACTTATTAGAATGGTTCGATTAACAATTTTTTGACTTTAGGATGTTGTGAAAGCAATACACATTCAGTATGCTCCTTGACTTAAAATGGGATTACGTTCAGATAACCTCACTGTAAATTGAAAATATCATAAGTCAAAAATGCACTCCATCGTTAAGTCAAGGAACATCTGTACAGCATCCAAGTGCACAAACAGTCTTTTGTTTTTATTTGAGTCTATAGCACAGCACTGGGGTTTTCTTTTTTAAATCAGTTTTCTGACCAACATTATAATCACATTGATATAGCAATTTTCAGAAGCATGTGGAAGATGCCACTTAAATGTAAATGATTCAGTTAATTATTGCAGAAAGTAATATGAAACTTGGCATTTTGTTGCCCTAGAAACCCAATCCAGCATTTCTGAATATTTTGAACCACCTAATTACTTGTAACAACATTTTGACTATTTGACTATTTCACCGTTAGAGTAGATTTCTTTTGTACCTGATACATATTTTATTATTTATTGATTTTTACCTTCTCTCAACAAATATCCATTTATCTCTGTACTGTTTTTAGCTTAAAAAGAAAAATAGATACAAAATTTTATAGGATAAGGAGTAAGTGATGCCCTCTTTCCTTACTGATTATATTGTGGTAAACTTTTCTCTCCATGATATATGAGCCTTGACTCAGACCACCGCAGCCAGAAAATAAATGTGATTATGTTGAAATTATGAGTCTGTAGATAGGAAGGAGAAATAAAACAGTAGGGAAAACAAAGATCAATGCCTGGAAGACAGGAAATATAACTCAAGAAATATATAATAATTGGAAAGGATTTTCAAGGCAATCTTGTATCATCTTCTGATGATTGATGGATAAATTTATTAGCTGTAAGGAGTCTCATAATGTTTTCATTTGATTCTGGAAATCTGTTAACACAGGATGAGTCAGCATAGAGGCTCTGAGAAAATGAGAAAATAACAGACTCATTGTTTTGAAGATCACTTAAGCAAATGCCTGAAATCAGATCACATAGAATAATTCCCTGACCTCATGAATCCTCTTTCTGAACTGTTTCCTCTCTGATTTACCGATATATTTCTTCAATTCTTCCCACTCCAGTGTTAAATGACTTTGGATAGCTGGGTAAAAAGAAAGAGGGCAATGCATTAAGGCTCAGTTAATACAATTTACATAATGAAATTGTCAAAGATGTCTTGGCCTAGTTTGCATAACCATTCCAGGCTCACTTGGAAGTGAAGAAGTTGAATGGATACTTTGAAGAGAGTCCCTTTCCAGCTCTGCAGTATTCAATAATAGGATGTCTTGCCACTGAGTCAGCACAGATCCTTTTTCCTGCCTACCCCCTCCTTAAATTTTATTTTATTCTTTTAATACCTGTAAGTATTTAAAATTTTGGAATCGCTATAGCTGTGCCTCTTAAATATAAGGTCCATGTTATTCCCTTTGATAGCAGTTTCTTATGTGTGAGTATGTGTATAAACCTGTAGAGGATCAACACACACAATTCCGTAAATACATGGAATATATGAGATGTACACGTCTATGATATCCTTGGATGCATATAGTCATTGAAAGGATATAATAAAAAATGATGACATTTGATTGTCATTTAGTGAATAAGGGTGGAGATTCTAGAGCTGAGGTGGTTTGCTAAATCTATTTATAATGCATTCCAGGATCAGGAGAAAAACAAGACAATGGCTTTCATTCAGTATGATTGAAACCAAATGATTTTATCTTTAACTTCTGAAATGACAACTCAAAGTTTTCTAGCCAAACACCCCTTCTTCCAGAGGGTAATCTTAATTGGAGTAGCATCTCCTGATTTATGGTTGATACCCTGATTTGGACATTAAGAAGCACCAGTTGTGGATGCAAACTTGATAGAGACTGTGCTCCCCAAATCACCTAATTTTAGTATTAGGCAATTATAGCTTAGTGGTCAAAGGTTCTGGAGTCAGACTGTTTGGGTTTGAGTCCTGGCTTTGTTTCATATCAACCATGAGATCTTGGGGGAAGTTATTTAACTGTGATGTTTAGATTCCTCATCTGTAAAATGAAGATAATATTCTTACCTTATATAGGGTAGTTTTGATAAGTAGATGAAATAATCTTTAGGAAGGGGTTAGCACACAGAGACTGGAATAATGTAAGGATTCAAAAACTGGTGGAGCACTGACTTTATTATTGAATATATCATCTATATGTTGTCTACTTGAGTGCCTAAAGAGAAAAGAATTGTGTGAGACGTGGACATCGAGCAGTGGTAAAGTAGTAAGTGTATCCTGATGAGTATTTATGTCAGGGGCAGGTTGGTGCTGACTTAATAATAGGCTCTTAGCCCTTTGTCCACCTCTGCTATCCTTCTTTCAGTTGTAGCTGTGTATATTGAATATAAATCAAGAAATGTATTACATTTTAGATGTGACAGGTAAGCTCTGCCATATATAGAGCTACTAAATTTGATCAGTGAATAAAAATGATGTTCATATTTCTTGGCAGCAGGCAGTTGCCTGAAGAAAAGAACAGTGGTAACCAGAAAGCAAAAAGACCGTTAAACATTTCAAATAACAGTCCTGATTTTTGAATGACCTAAACTCACTACAGTAGAAATTTTAACTCAGTCCTTTCAGTCTTTTATCCCTTGAATTGGTACAAAATAAAATGTACCTAATGACATGGCTTGTGTGTAATGTCACATCCCGTGTAGCATTTGCAAGGAATGAAAAGTTCAATCATGTTTACTAGAGGAAACAGGTGCTATTATGTGCTATATTGCTATAGGAATAAGGAAGAGATCCTTATTTCCTAGTCTAATGTAGTATTAAATTCTCTAAATTCTGCTTTTTTTTTTTTTTTTTTTTACCTCTTTATGTGAGGCTGTGACTGTCTCTCCATGTAAACCAAACAGGTCCATGTATATAATTCCAGGAGGGGGAAATGGTATTTAGCTTTGTGTCAACCCTAAGGATAATAAGTGGATGTGGTTATTATATTTCTCTTTCCCTTGTTTTTCTTCCCTTAGACCTTTCTTGCTTCTCTCCCTTCTGTACACATTCACACATGCCAGGAAGCTAGGCTTTGGAATAATGTACACTCCTTAATTTCCCGGGTTTTGTATGAACCTGATAGAGGAAGCTGCCTCATAAATGCCTTGATGCCCTGCTAGGCTTTAACCTAGCTCAGATATTCCTGTTGTGTTTCATAATCTTGTCAGAGCCATTCCTCTAGCTTCTTGGCCCTTCAGATATAGATACAATACTTCATTTTCAAAAAACAATCAGCAGAGAAGGTCCAGTGAATATGGCTGAAGTTCACTCTTTAAATTAAGAAATTGTTGCAATATTACCTAATTTCCTACCTTTTTAAAAGAATTTACGAAGCTTGGTTTAACTTTTGTTGCTCAGAGTAATCCTGAATATTGTGGTTACATTTAATTTTTTTTTCCAGGAAAAAAAAAAGGTAATATTACAGTTTAGAGACTGTATCTTAACAATATTTTTTAACACTTAACATGCCATTCATATACTGGGATCTTAATATATGTTTGTTTGTGGTTTAAAATAACTTTGGATTATCCTATATTTAATCTCTGTCACTAAACAAATGCTTTCAATGCACTATTTTATAGTGCATTGTTTTTGGCAAATAGATTGATTTGTTTTTGGCCTTTGTTGGAGGATGTTAGAGTTGAAAGTGTGTTGTTAAAGATCTCTTCTAGCCTTTTGTTTTACAATTTATTAAATTTGAGATCCAGATGGGTTGTGCCTTGTTCAAGTTTTCTTCTCCTTTTCTAAACAGAAGATGATTTCTGCTGAAATATATTTGAATGTTTTATTTTCTTTATTATCACTACTTTTAGTATGTAATTTGATTAATTCATAGACAGATCAAACAGCCTGTAGAAGTTTTCTGATTAAACATGGTAGATTGAACATGTGTGCTTATCTCTATTCCCTACTGAAACCTCTACAAATATGACAATAAAGGCTAGGAAAGGCAAAAATCTACAAAATAAAGAGAACAGGAGAGAAGAAAACAGCAAAATTTTGGAAGCTAGAAAACAGATGAACAAGAAGTAACAGATTTACTTAGCAGAAAAAGAAAGCTACAACTTAAGCTGGCAGAAGAGGAAGTGTGGAAGCAAGGCACTTCATACCGTAGGACCCCAGAAAGGCTCGTAAGTAAGCAGCAGCGTGATTCCCAAAGTAGAAATCTGAGTGGAGCTGAAACAACAGTACTGACTGGAAGTCTTCATGAGCAGTAATGAATTATCTAGATTGTTTCCCTCCAACCCTACCAGAAGACTGGTGATTTTCTTTCTGGAGAGATTGAGCCAGGAGGACTCTGGACTTGAAAATACAAGGCTTATTTTACCTCTTAGCAAGGAAATTGGAGGAGTCCTCCCCGGAGAAACTGACCAACCCAAGAGAAAACCTATGGATATTGGGGGGATACCCCAGCAAAATAGCACTGCCAGACTATGCTGATAAAGGCATGAGATGAAAGATGAACCTGTCTTCATTTCTACATTCCTCTAATAATGTGAACATCCTGACGTGCCAAGTGCAATTCTAGTGTTCAGAGTGACACTTTTTTTTATATAAAGCAGACTATCTAAATGCAAGCTAACTACTTCCTATGCATAACAAAAACCAGCAGTCTGTTTCAGATGGTATGGGGAAAGCCATTCATTCATTGTGGGTTCTAAGGCTAGGTTTTCATCCCCTTCATTTTCAATTTCCTACTCTGTAAAAAGGAAAAAGTGTATATAAAGTAATAAAAATTATGCCCGGCACACAATAAGTGCTCAATACATTTTATTTAATAATATTATTTATCATCATCACCATCATCATTCTCAGTCACAGTTAAAGGTTTTGCACAAACTGATCAGAGCAAAAGAAGCCTTCCTTCAATAAGATTAAAAAAAAAAAAAAACTCAGAAAAAAGCAAATTCTTTAGTATGCTACATCCTTTTGTAAGTATTTATTTACTTATTCCCAGAAATGTAGTTAGTACAAGATATGCTAATAAATTAGACTTTCTTATGGTTGCATGGGATTGTGGAAATCTGTAGAGATGATCAAATTCTGTTTTCTCTATAGCAACAGCTCACCCTTTCTTTCATTTTTTGAGCCTGTCTTAACATAGGATCCTAAAACACAGTTATTAGTGGTTATTTGTATTCATAACTTATTTTTAACATGAGCAAAATTGTTGTATATTTGTTTTTCATAGATATTCCATTAACTCAGTGGCCCTTTGCTGTCATGTGGCTGCTGTCAGCTACACTGTTTAAGTTGTCTGAAAGAGCTGATGAGTCCACTTACGTTGGGAGCAGGAATAGGAGCTTTGAGCCTCAAACCCTTTTCAGGTCACCACTGCTGGGTAATGATGAAAAATGAGGTTCTTGGCTGCTCTAGGGGAGCAAGGATCCCAGCCTGGGGTAGTGGCTTGCTCAGCAGCAAATGCTTCGCCTTCGTTGCTCTTTTCCTTTATTTCCCAGCCTTGGCAGTGTGTCATGTTATACATAGATATCTATTTCCTTCTTCTGAGGTCTTGCCCCAAACACAGATCTGAGCCATGAGCAGTGCTTGACAGCTTCTCTTTTGAATGGTCAGTTTGTCTTCCTTAGGTGTCCACAATCCTTAGTTGTTTACTCCAACCAGAGGCTGGTGGGCACTGAGCTGACAGAGGGCTGAAGGTATAGACTCTGTTGTGTGGAACTCTGCCTTGCCAAGCTTGTGAAAACCAGTCCAAAGGCAGAAGAACACTAGTGGGTAAACTAACTCCTAATTAGGTGATGCCCCCCACCCCACATACACACACATTCCCTTCTCCTTCCCCTTCCCGGACCGTTTTCTATCACAAATTAGGTAAGAAACTCTGCTACAAGTTGTCAGCCTGACTGGCACACCCCTGCACTGGCTGACTTTGAGCCCTGGTGATTGTATAAAGCCTCTCTGTTCTCCCCACTACTTCGCCTTCCAGCTCCTCATTTGACACTATTGAGAGGAATGAGGGGGCAAGGGACTCTTGACCCTCTTACTGACCCTCTCCTTTCTACTCTGTCCCATCCCCTTTGGCTAATGGCAGCCAGGTATTTGCTGCACATGTGTACCCAGCACTGTGCAAGTCCCCTGTCATGTGGATGGAAATAGTCAAAAGAGCTCACATTTAACTCAGTGGCTGGCGCTTGAGTGTGGCTGCTGTTGACTGCTCTGTCCAAGTTGTGTGAAAGCACCACGTGCCAGACATTATACTTGCAGTTTACATGTTTTATCTCCTTAATCCTCACATCAATCCAGAGTTGTACCATATGAAGTGGGTACAATTTACATTGCCATTTTATAGAATTATGATTCCGAGTCAGTTTTAGAGTCAATTTCCTGAGGTTATAAAGTTGGAACAAGTTCTGTCTCGTACCAAATCTTATATCCTAACCACCTCTGTACTACCAAAGACAGTTATGCCACAGCCTTAGCCTTAGATAGGTCACACATAAGCAATACAGACAGAATGTCATCAAGTAGACTGTAATAATAATAATATTATTTGTATGTGTGCATACTTCTACTCTTCTTGGTTCCAAAAAGGATTAAAAGCTTTCAAAATACTTACATAATGCCCATTTGATTTTCATAGTAACCCAGTGATTACGGTCATTACCACCTCTGCTTTATAAATGACAAAACTGATTCTCAGATTAAATGACTTAACCAAGTTAGTGAGTGAGTCAGGGCTGGGTTCTAACCAAACACAGCACATTGGTCGGGGATTTCCCTGGTGGCAGTGCCTATTAGTTTCCTCAGTAAAGGTGGCATCTAATCCTCCCTAATGTCTGAAATAACAGTCATTTTATTGCTTCTGTCCTTACTCTTCTGCCCCTGGTGAAGCAAACATTAGTGTGGTTTGGCCCAGTTCTCTATCAGGCCCTCGAATGCAGAGTTAAAAGGTACATGCACCTTAAAATACTCAACACAGGACACATCCTTCGGTCATAAAAGTAAAAAAAGTTGCATGGGAATGATGGACACTAGTTTTCCTGCTCTGAAAAGTGAGAGAAGGAGGGTACAGCCTTATCTTCATCTATAGCATTTTATTGCTTTAAAATATCCAAAGAAAACAAACAAGATTATTGGGAAGAAAAGGGAAAAGTTGGATTCATTTTTCTATTGAGAGCCAGTTTTTAAAATTTTAGTACCAGGGTGTTATGAAATAATCAATGTTATATAAATGAGGAATTGATTTTGATGCTTGTAAATTAACCTTCTTGTTGTAGATGCACGAAAAACAATCCCAGTCTAACCTCACTGAAGGCAAGGGGTATGTTTATCTTTGTCACTTGGTGAACAGCATAATAACTTGATTCACAGTAGATTGATGAATGATCAAATGCAGAGGAGAGTGGCTTTACCCTCACCTATAGGTACAGAAGTAGAAACTATTCTTTCTCTCTATTTAACATTCAGCTTTCCCCTAATGTTATTCTATTAAAACAAGACAAAATGAAACCGAGCTCCCTTACTTTTTTGCTTAAAATTAATGAAGAAAACATTGTACCTGGTCACTGAAGGCTGTATTCATTGTAGTAGCCATGTACACGTGGACAATGTACATGCTCCCACACTTGAAATTCCTCTTAATGTGCACTCACAAAAGACAAGCTCCTGCCCCTTCCAGCTCAATGTAATTATCCAGTATATGAGCTAATGATGTTTAGGAAGCTAGCAAAGCAGGGGTATTTTCATAGCTTGTTTCTCTCTCCTTTCCCACAAAGTGCAGCCATGATCTGACACATGATCAATGGGCCCAGCCCTTTTTAGGATGCAGAAGATGCGTCCCTGTGTCTGTGGCTCACAGTGGCACACAATAGAGAATTCTCAATGATATTTTTGCCTCCCTGGTATTCAAACTTCCTCAGTTAAGCCTGTCTGGAATCGATTTAGCTATTATCCAGCAAATTTTTTTTTTTTTTTTTTTTTTAAATAAAAGGGGTGGGGGTGGAACTAGAACTAGAGAGGAAAGGCTGTATCTTTGCCAAGGAGCGCTCGCTCCTTTCCCTATGACTCATACTCAGAAAAACAGAGAACTTTGGAAAGCTGCCTTCAGTCACATTGAAGCAGCTCTCCTAGCACTTTCAGACATTTTAAGAATTTTCTCAGGCAATAAAAGATGTTTTTTAAATTGTTCATTCCTTCTTTCTAGACCAGCCTAAGAGCTTTTGTTTGCTGAAGCATGTCATTTTTAATGGAAGATTTGCCAACCAGAAAAGATAACCCAGACCGTAGTATTTGGTTTATTACTAAAGAAATAGCTCTTCTGTATTCAAAATTTGTAACCATTCTTTCTCATGATTGTTATCATATTAAAAGGAATTGTCTCTGGCCCTTAGCCTTCCTATGACATGAAGTTTGCATTTAGTTATTCTTAAGAATTATCTTAGCATATTATGTTTATACAATTTCAAATGTTCAGTAAAAAAAAAAAATTGATTTTGGTATGGGGAGCTAGCTTGAGCTAGATAGAGGGGCTGCCTATTAAATGTAGTCATCCTGTTTTTACCATTTGGTAGCACAAGAGAGAAAGGTTACCTTAATTTTCCTATATTCATATATAAATAAGGGTGTTTTGCGGGGGGGGGGGATTGTAAGTGGTAAATTAAAGTTTCATAAAAAACAAATGGACTGAAATTTTTTTTTTCCTTTTTAAACTGCAAATAGTGACTATATGATTTTTTGGTTGTAGAAACTGTCAAGTTTGCTCCCCCCATCCCATTCCCCCCTTTTTAAAGGGTTCAACCATTTCTGCTGTAGGAATTGCCAGATAACAGGGTTTGATACCAGAAATAAGTTATGGTGGTGACTTCTTTGGATGATTATGACTGCTTATCAGTAATTTACTTAAGGGATAAAGTAACAATATACAAAAGAATAATTTGTGTTGTGTAGGAAAATTACTTTGGATGGCTGACTCTCAGATATAAATTGGATAACAAAGTATTCATTTGAGAAGAAAATGCTTTACAAATGGAGGGATCAATTGCTGAAAATTTTATTTCCTACAAAAGTTGATCTTCAATGAAAATGTATTTTAGAGAGCTGGAGTTTAACATTAGTGATTATACCGTTTCATCTTGAAATTTTAGATGCCAGTTTGTAGTGTCTTTATTTCCATAGTAATCTCCGTTGGCTGCCCAAAGTAGATAAAATGATGTTCACATGGTGAGAAAGGGGAGGGTAGTGGGATAGGTAGTGTCAGCTGTGGACTGAATGGTAGCTTGTTTATCTTTGAGTCATTCACTTATTTGTATCATTACAGTTTTCCTGATTTAATAGCAACTTGTAAATGACTGATGTTTTCATGAGTGGATATAGGCTTATTACTCCCTAGAGTCATTAGAGTTTCGGGGGTCTGGTCTAGTCCAGAGTTCAGGTGTATTTTGTTTGGCCCATATAGTAGTTTTATAACAGTATAACTAAGCCACTTTGCTTGGTCGTAATACAAGCAGCTTTGCACTATTGTCTTACATGATTCATGCTTTTATATTAAACGACAGGCCCTTGTAGACATTTGAGTATGTAATCCAGATAATCCCGCCTCTTCATTTTACAGTTGGAGGAACTGAAACCCTGAAGGATCCAGTGACTTTCTAAAGTTGAACAGCTAGTTCAGGGCAATTCCAGAACTGTTTCACAGCCTGATTATTTTTCTCTGGATTCTGCTTCTAAATTTAGAAGAGATGTTTATTTTTCACTGTGTTAGAGACCATTGTGAAACTGCAGAGACACTTTTTAAAGATGTCTTACCAATAAAAGAATTGAGAGGCAATGGTAGAATAATAAGATTAAGGGATCTAGTTTAGGTCTGGTTGTTAACTGTGCTGATCTTGAGTAAATCATTTTATTTCACTGGACATCAAGATTCCCCATTGATAAAGTAAAGGAATTACTCTAAATTTCACATCTCCTGGCACAGGGCTTGGTAAATAGTAAGTTCTCAATAAATAGTTCAATGAACAATAGATAGTGAAGGTCCCTACCAGCACTGAATTAAGGATTCTCTCATTCTATATAAATTTTTTTCTTTTCCCTATCCCCAATTTACTTGGCCTAGATTACTTTCAAAGTCTCTTCCAATGTTGAAAGGAGTCTAAGATTTTTACTGAGTTCTTGTTACAGGGATTCATTGAACCCATATGCTGTGTCTCCTGTCCTCATCTTGTTGGTTTCACCCTCATATGAGCTTATCTGTTGCCTGATCTCACTGCATGGCAGAACCCATGTATCATCCTTTTGTGTATTGTGGGAAGGAGATGGTAGGGGAAGTAATGAGGAATAGGAGGCTTTCTATATTGACCACATGCTATTTTTACTTCCTTTGCCATCTTTGATCCCCTGTCTTATACAAAAAAGGCAGCATTTCCTCCTGGATTCAACTCTTTTTATAGGCAGTATGATACTTCAAAACTAGAAGTGGATTACTGTTTCAAATATAAATAATACTCATAAATTTCAACATACATTTTTGGTATTTATACAAGCTTAGCAGACCAAGTCACTATTGACAAATCATCGAGTACCTACGGTTGTAGGACACAAAATGATAGCTAACTTGTCCCCTACCTCTTAAGAGCTTCAAGGCAGTAGAGTTACAGAAATAGAAATGGTTTGTATAAATGGAAGTGAGTCCAATCTTACTTTTGCTATAAACAAAGAATCCTTAGGGATTCAACTTTTTCATGTATTAGAGAATCAAAATGTTTAAGACACTGAGATGCTTCTCTTCTTTTTTTTTTTTTTAATTTCTTAAGAAATCGAGATTAGTGCTGAGCTTCTCTTGCCTCAGAAATACTCCTAAAGAAATCCATAATCTCACAGACAAACATATATCAATCTGCTCAGCACCAGCTTAATCCTCTTTTGCCTTTACACTGGTATGCTTCTTCTCCTGGGCCAGGCTCTTTGCCTGCTCATTTCTTTTGTGGCAGACCTAATCCTGACGACTTCACTAAGCCTAGAATACTCCAGAAATTCTGACTTTCATTTCTGTTCTATTCCTTTATTTTCATCTTTTTTCATTCTCACCTCCCCCTTCCTCAGAATTATTCAGAAGTACCAGTGATTAGTTAATATATGTAATTTTCCTGTCTTCGTCATTGTACTATTTGTGATTTTGCATTTCTGTCTGGAATTCCTAGCCAAAGCTTTAGAAGACATCAGGAAATGTTTGCATCTTTTGCTCGTTCATCGCTCATAGGTTTCCTACTCAAAACCAAAAATATTTTCCTTATCTCTGCCCAAACCAGCTTTATATGCTTTTATGAACAGTATTAGTTCCAAGATCCAATTTTTCTCTAGCTAAAGGCCCTCTCCCTTTAGCCTAACCTTGGCCTTCAGTGACTGCCCCTCAGTCATGAGGCTAACCTGTGAGCCAGGGTGTGCACAGCCTTACTGTGGCTGGAGAAATCCTACCAGGTGCTCATTGGTGCAGTTTCACCAAAGAGTCAGTTGGTGGCCACAAAGACAGCCATTTTCTGCTTTCAGGACCATCACAAGGAGAGCATCTTAGCAATCACTGTAAATACTTCTTTCTTCTCCCACTCTCCCCACAAATAATCCTCCCTGGCTATCTATATACATTGCCTTTTAGAGGCTGATAAAATAGTGTTTCAGGCTTCAGACAAAGAACAACTGGCTTCATTTTGAATCAGAAGGGGAGAGATGTCATCTTTAAGATTGGAGTTAGAGGAAATTGGTAGACCAACAGGGATAGAATACGGATCACTGTGCCTAGCACAGGGTAGCTACTTGGTAAATATGCATTTTATGAATCAGAAATATGTCTTCTAGATTGAGAAGGTAGATCTGGCAAAACAGCAGCCACATATGTGATTGCTTTCTGTTCCATGAGCGGACACGGAAAATAAGAGTATTTCTCCTACAGGAGTTTCTAGTATGTCATATTTATACAAGTGTGTTTCCAGGTGGAATGCTAATGGCCTCATTTTTAAGCCCAGGGTCTTACAAATTCAGACTTTGACTTTAATATCTAACAAGTCCCTCTGTTATCCATCTTCATTTCAAAAAATGTGTTATTGTGCTGAATTTATTTAGCACTTCACATTGTAAAATTCTATGCCCATGTTATTCTCTACCAAAAATCCACTTATCACCCTTCTTAGAATGGCAGACAGAGATATCAAGAGGTCTAAAGACTATACAGACTCAAAGAAAACTAGTTACAAACTGGGTTTTAATATTTTCATATTCTTTTTGAAAATTGGCAGAATGTAAATTATAAACCAACCAACAGATAGAAATCATGGTTTTATTCCCTTATTTGCTTTTCTTCTTATAAAATTAATAATTCTGGGTCTAGAAAGGAATCCAAGTAGGTGGTCTATATAAAAATTGGCTTAAATTGACCAGCAAACTCTGGAGAGGTTGACTACAAGGGGGGCATTAGAGAATTTCTAGGGTGATAAAACTGTTTTTATATCTTGATTTTGATGGTGGTTATACAATTGGATGTATTTGTCAAAACTCATAGAACTGTAAAAAGTATGAATTTTACTGTTTGTACATTATATCCATTCAAACCTGACTTTCTTAAAAAAGAAAAATATATTAGGACTTTTAAAGAAAGACATTTTAATCTGCACTAAGAAGTAGATAGTGAATTCATTGGAAATATCCAAGCCCAGACTGGTTGACCTTTTGGTGGGTGTGGGGGGAGGGTTGTTTTGGAGGGGATTCTCACACTTGGTGCTTTTACTTAGTTCAGTATATGTTTGTTGAAAGTTAAGATTAACTGAAATTTCCCTTTAAGAATAAGAATCTAGGATTTCAAGCAGGAAAGAGATATTAATGTACAATACTGATGTTTTTATTATCAGTTCCTATATTAGACTCTGCCCTCTTTTTTAAATACTTGACAAAAATATAATAGTTCTTAGAAAATTATCTCATCAAAACTCGATTTTATTTGTGTCGGTTGGGGGCAACTAATAATTGTTAGTTCTGAAACTAACAATTCTGAAATCAGAATTTCCAGTGGGATGAAGAGGAAAGTAATTATCTTTTTAAAGTGAGAAAACAGGTAGCAGTGATTGAATCAGGTTCTGGTTTAAATAGTCACATGATGCTCTCTTGCTCTTTGATTCTAGTTCAAGGACACACTCAACCCATTGATAATTGCAAACTTTGCTTCATTGATAAGATTCCCAGTCCCCATTACGGGCTTGGGGCCCCACTATGTTTTCTTCTTGGTGTTCTTTCTTTCCTCTCTTTACCCTGGCCCCCTCCCATTTCTGTGTCTCCCCAACTCCATGGCTGAGGTTTCCACCTCTAAAGCCTGTTGCCACGATAGACAGAATTCACTAGGGCAAAGGGAAAGCTGCATGTGTATGTGTAGGGTTGGTGGCTCTCATAATCGGATAAACATTGTGGAAAGCTTGCTCATTCATACGGAAAAGCCAGTGTTGCGGGTAAATGGTGGAGCCGCTGGGCTCCAGGCTCCGGCATCTGTACATTAGGCTTGCTCAGCCTGGAGCATTTTTATTTGTGATACTGAACGAGCTGATGAGCATTGCCACTTTTGCCATTAAACAGTAACAAACCTTTATTTGAACCCAATGGAAGAAAGGCTATATATCTCATTCTTTTTTTAATTAAATGGTGAAAGTGGCCACAAATAAGAAATCCTGTGTGACTTTTACACACAGTATTCTACATAATCACAGTAAGTATCTGGTATTTTTCTTTTCATTCTTGATCTTTTTTATATAACTACTCTTCCCTTCTAAGAGATCTCTAAGATATCAAGATTTTAGCCTGTGTTTCTGCTCTCCTTCCTGGTGGTATCAGTCTTGGATGAGTAACAGTGGATGCAAATGCTCTGAAGAGTTCTGAGTGTGGCCTGATTTTTGATTAAAGGAAGCTTCTCAGTTCCTGCCATTTGACTGGTCATGACTTGGCTTTCTAGGCAAGCTGTCTTCACCCAGGAACGCTACTTAGCACTGGCCACAGACGTCTCTTCAGCCATATAATACCAGCTTATAGAACTAGAGCTGGAGCTTGAGAGCACAATTCTCTATGCTCTCCTTGTGCCCCTTCTTCCTCCAAGCAATACACATGTCCTTAGAATCATTGTAAGTTTGCTCATATTTTATAAGCTGGAAGCTTAGTGTCTCTTGCCTTCATGAGCACAACATTGTGGGGTTATTTGGGTTGCATTTGTTTATCTCTTCCACACTCACGTGGTTTGCCTATCTTGGCAGTCTGCTGGCCTCAGCAATAATAAAGTTCTGTCAAGGTGAGCAAACAGCTGATGGCATGGGGCACAGAGGGGAAACCTACAGTGGCCGTCTGTAATCTGCCAGGCTGGTGGTCAGAGCAGGCGAGAAGAAAAGCCAGTCTGTTTGCAGGCAGATTGAAAAATCAATATGTGTGTCGTGTTCTTGTCTCTTTGCCTTTCTCCTGGCTGAAAGAGAATGCTGATCCAGCAGTCCGCAGAATCATTCCAGGCAAGTACCCATTGCAGAAACTTACCTTCCTGTCATATTACTTCTGGTAGTTCTGAAAAGGGCCCAAGTTTATCTGTCTAAACTGCTTAAAAAGTCATTGACAGAGGAATTCTCAAACTCACCATCCAAAATTGGACCGTACTGGCCCAATGTTCTGACTTATTTATATTCCAGACAGCTACTCACATAAATTTTGTGTTAATTTCTCTTTTTAACACTGATGGGGGCTTAGAAAGGAGTTCACTTTTTGCCTGGCCAGGAAATGCAGGAATTGCACTTTGGACAATATATTTCATAATTTATAAGTGTTTCACTGTTCCTAAATTGATTTAATGTTGACAGATGAAACTTTCCTAGACATAGTTGTGTATCTGGATTGTTACATCTTAGAGTAGGTAGCCATGGTTGTGTATCTAGATTGTTAGATCTTACAGAGCAGAAAGACATGGTTGTGTACCTGGATTGTTAGGTCTTAGAGAGCGGAGAATATACCAAGTAGCCCTTTCCCAGGATGAGAGAGGGAGTGGACTTATTATAGACCTCTGTTAGTCTCTTGACAAATCTCTCAAAGGGCTGCTGTGCAGAGATGGTTATTTATATTAGATGTGTAGGTCTTGAGTAACTTCTGCCTTAGGCTTCTAAGAAATAAAGTGTTAGAAAGACTTTGAGAAGAAAAGACTTTTCTGTTCTTCCATGTATAAAAGTTAGCCTGAGAAGGTTAGCAAATGGCTTTAAATAAATTTTAATTTCAGCTGTGAAGATCTATAGCTAGGTTCTCTCTGTCAATCTTTGTTATTCTTCAAAGCCTAAAAATGGTCTGCTGATTATGAATAAAAGATATTTGATTAGATATGGTCATGGTGCTCTTATTTTAAAGTCCTTCAACAAGAATAGGTGTAACTTTAGTGGTCACCGGAGACATCCTAAGGTATAAGATTAAATTTAAAATAATCTTGGGTAAAGGATTGGCATGTTTTGTTTCGTTTGTTTTTAGAGGAAAAATGGACTAAACCTAATAACCACTACTACCAAAAAAAAACCCAAAAAACTTTAGCATCTAGCAGTCCTCTTTGTCTTTGGCACTTATCATGCCCCACCTCGTGTTATTGTTAAACTATGAATGTGCTCTTTTTGTAATGAGTTATAAATGTCCCAAACAGGGACTTTACAGTTTTTTTGTCTGTACTGTAAATGTTAACAAAATGATCAGTACATAATAGAATTTAATACACGTGTTGATTGAAGCTCTTTTTATATTTGCTGAAAACCTACTGTGGGCCAAGAGGAATCAGTGTTGAGTCAGTCATTTGCTGCTTCTACTTACCCAAGTAGCTTATAGGATAATGAGGAAGCATCACCATCTTTGAGGCAATAAATACATCTGGTATTTCACTTAATATTAACTTTTAACTGGCCATTACACTTTAAATCTCAGGTTTGCCTGGGTAACAAGGAGAGGAGCTCAAATAACTCAACTATTGATTTTGATAATGTGAGGGGAAACTTGAAACTAACAGATACATTTTGTTTCATTTCTATGCAGAGGGTCTCATTAGATTAGTATCTAGGGCATCTGTACAGTGCCTTTCTCTGGCCAGGTTACTCTGATCTTGAGCTTAATTTGACATATTTTTGTCTTTCTGATTTTAAAGGGACTAATTCTGTAGAGAAAACTAGAGTGAAAGAGACATTTTCCAGCCAAACCTAAGATATCCAAAAGAATGGGGAGGGCTAGGTGACCCTAAATTCATAAAAAATCATCAGATTTTTTTTTTTTTTTTTTTTTTTTTTTTCCC